>NW_016107670.1:312901-328888 GCF_001604975.1 Cebus imitator
AGCACATATGCCACTAAAAAGTATTTACAAATAGTTAAATCATGATCATTCTATCTCGAGATCCAATTGCTACCATTTTGTGCCTACAATTGCATACTACATCGTTTCTAAGTGACAACAAATGGCTGCAGATCTGGGCTTCTGGCCCAAATTCCACAATCTCAGGAGTAAATTTCTGGCTCATGGTCCTACCATCCCCATTCCCCCCTGAGAAGTGTTAGACGACTTCTTCATCTACAAATAAAAACAGAATTACTACTCTGATTTGTAACATAGATCAGGTTAATATTCTGAAATACACTTGATATTCAAAGGATTAAATGCTTTATTGAGTGAATGTTGAACAAATGAAAAATATGTCACACTGATAGTAGAAATGGTAATTTACAAAACAGCTACCAAAGCCACGTATTTTATAGATACATTTATGATCACTTAAAAAATATAAAGTTTTCATCCGAGTCATGGCACCAAAAATATATATAAAGTTTTCATTAGTGTGTACGTGCTACTTTAAGACAGACAGACAGATGTATGCACACATGCATGAATACTCATGGCTGCCAAGAACTTTAGCCAAAACTGTAGCTACAAAAAGACTAAAAGCTTTTTATTTTTTATTTTTGTTTTAATTCTAGAACTTCTACAGTTCCTAGGTATTGATGGGTAAACTTAATTTGGGGAAGGCAATTCTGATTCAGAATAAGATAAATGGAAAAAATAAATCACATTTTAAACCATGTTCCTTTCTTCGTTATTCTACTGTAGTTAATTCCCCATCCTTTCTAGGACTTAGGCAAGTATTACCTTAAAAAAAATTTTTTTTAATTTTTGCTCATGGGAATGAGAAATCCCATAGCCACAAAGAAGCTAATACGCCCACTAAAATAAACCAGAAACTCAAGCCCTTTGTTTTGTCTAGAGATAAGGATCCAAACTTTTTTTAAGTTTTAAAATTTTAAAATCACTTTCTTTAATTGTCATAATTCAAAGTCAGAAGAGCAATGAAGAATTCTGATCCAAGAAGCTCCGACTATTGAAAGCTCAGGTGGTAGAAACTACATGAAATTCAGGGGGCTCAGAGAAGTGGCAAGTGAGAGCCCACAAACACACCTTTGACCGGCAAAGTGAGCAGAGCTCAGGAGAAGGGAAATAGCACAGCACTGATCCTCCCCAGGAAGAGCCCATGTTACAAAAAGAACATCTAGCAGCAAATCAATGAAAGGGGCTTCTTTCCTGCCTTTAGGGCTATCAGAGCCCAATTCTAGGTGGAAAATCCCTTGCTCTTCCTCTAATTCTTGTCTCCATGTTCTGATCATCTATTTCCTTTATGCCTTTATCTCCTCTGAGAGTCCATTATTAAATCCTACCATTTAATTGCCTAAAGCATGGAGCAGAGGGCGGGGGTGGGATCTGCTACCTTCAAAATCCTGGGCAACTGGTACCTCCAATTCTGCAATCTCTCCCATCACCAAAATTTCACTATTAAAACCGCCTTTGCAACTTACAGCTCTTCTCCTTAAGTAATACTAAGAGCAGGAGGCACCGAACTATGAGCCAGGCCATATGCTGAATGCTTTGCATATATGCATGCACTCTATCTTCACAATAGCCTCATATGAGAGTAATTACTATTATCCCCATTGTGCACAGAGTAGTTAATTCACTTGTCTAATACATACTTCAGAAGATAACAAAGCCACAATTCAAACCCAAGCAGTCTTGCTCCGGAGTCTGTGCTCTTAACCATATATAGTACCTTGCAAATTAGTTCATCCTCTTATACTAGGCATCAAGTTAATATACATTAATGCTTAATGTCTTCAAAGAGGTGTTTCTCCATCTATATCATCTTCTTCATATTTTCATAGACAAGTTTATCGTAATATAATTAGAAAATTTTCCTTGGATTCCTTTCTTGTCCACTCACCCCTAATCTCCACTCTGTCCCCGGAACATCTCACTTTTCATGTGACCTATTGACATCTTGTCTTAAAAGTCAGATTCTTTAATTAAGTAGAGATTAATAACCCCCAAAGCAAAGGATAAAAATCCCTCTTAGAGGGCACAGCTGTAGTATGGCAAGAAAACCTAAGAGTCAAGAAACATAGGTTATTGCCCCAAGTACGTTCTAAACATATTTAACCAAGGGTAAATCAGCTCTCCTTTCTGGGGCTCACTTTTCCACTTCTTGAACAATTCTGGAGTTGGGGAGTTTTAGGAAAAATTCCAGGTGTCCATGACTCCTAATGAATCAAAAGAAAGAAAGGAAAGAAGGGAAGAGGGAGAGGAGGGGAGGGCAGGGAGGGGACAAAGGGGGAGAGGAGGGAGGGGAGGGGAGGGAAGAGAAGGAGGAGGAAAGAGGGAAAGGAGGGGAAACGGGAAAGGGAAGGGAAAAGGGAAAGGGAAGGGAAGGCGGAGGGAAGGGAAACGGGGAGGGAAGGGGAAGGGGAAGAAGAAGAGGAAGGAACTGGAAAGGGAAGGGAAGGGGAAAGAACTATACTTTGGAAAATGTCAATCACACTGAAAAGCTGAAGAGTACTTCTCACAGAAACAGTGCTGGCAGGAGCTGGTAGGAACTTGGGCATTATACATTTGCTAAGCCTACCTGGGCATAGGTCCCGTTACAGATCACTGCATTCCACTTAGTAACATTTACACAGCTTGGATGGCGGATCAGGTAGTTGTCCATTCTTCCCACATAAGCGTCCTTGTAGCCTGTCACAGAGCCATCAATGTCGTGGAATATGGAGTTCTTATCACCATCCAGCTCACAATCTTCAAACCAGGGGCCAGGCTTTCCAAAAAAGACATTCAGAGAGACCTGACCACAGTGAAAAAGAAGGACATCACAAAGTGAGGGCTCCTGCCATCTCCCCAGCAATGACTCAACTGCAGGTCCATTGTGATTGCTTTAAGGTTAGAGCATTTCTG
Source organism: Cebus imitator (assembly GCF_001604975.1). NCBI lineage: Eukaryota > Metazoa > Chordata > Mammalia > Primates > Cebidae > Cebus > Cebus imitator. The sequence goes on from NW_016107670.1 coordinate 315,836, forward strand.
TCACTGCTATGAGCAGTTAGAGTTCATAGTTGTCAGCTACGGCACTCAAGTCAACCTGAGTTTTGTACTCAATTAACGACATGCTGGGTTTTGGGGGAATTTCCCAAAACCTTATGGTGTTTAGTGGGCAAATGTTATACTTCATCTTTATTGTATTCTTCTTTTCCGCACTTAAAAACTATTACCTCTTCTCCAGACAAAGCTCATTTGTGGTGAGAGAAACCAGAAGAGTTGTGGGAAGGGGGACTGTTCAGTCACATACATTTGTCAAAAATTATAAACTGTACATGTAAGATCTGTGCATTTCCCTATGTGTAAATTATACCTCAAAGAAATAAAAATCTTTGACAAGTTATCTTCAGAGCTAGTGAATGAGTTTATCTCCAAACGCTTTAGTTACTGGTTCATATGACTCCCCCCACCAAAAAAATAAACAGGTAAGTACATGTCAAAACAGAAACACAATTTAAGTGTTGGCTTAGCATAGCTGAGTTACTGATAAACACTAGAATCTGCTAAAAAGCCTATATTACTTTACTATCTCACTCTTCAATACAGATCAAACTCAGCTCAATAGTTTTCACACCCAGTGGAGTTTATTTAAAGTCTTTATCAAACACATAATGCACAGCTGCAAAATGGGCTGCAGGTGATACATTTTACAGTCTTTAGCTGCTTCTTATTAGCAGTAAATTATTTGATACTAACACTGTTCAACACAGATACATCTCTTAAATGCTTTTGTGCACTTTTTTCCCTGGGGTGTTTTTAAATCAACAGAACATCTAAGTGATAAGCAACTGAATGGAAAACTGTCATGTCTGGGACAAGTGGCTGCAAGTTCTTGGTTCCACACTTTTTCTCTGTTCTCAGGTTGTTAAATCTGAGAAAAAGTTTACAGCACATTTTCCACACTTTTAAGAAAAGCAAAATTTGCAGATTGCTCCCTTCATAAGCTTTAGAGCATCCCCTACCATAGAAAGCTCCAGACTGGATGAACTGATGGACTTAGAATGGATTGTCTTATGCTGTAATAACTTTAAGACAACAAATGCAGTATCTAACAAACTGCTTTCAGTATGCCTATGCCAGTGATCACTAAACTTGATACACGGAGAACTACGGGGAGGTCCACGTGGGCAGTAAGGAAACAATAAGTCTCCATAGTGGACAGGTGATCCAAGACTCACCCTGCTGATTTATGTGGGCGCCATCTACCAGCCTACTCCTGCCCCTCTCCTGGAGTCATATGGCCTAAAAAAGAATCAGCCAACCAAGCTGACACTCCAATTTGTACCTGTGCCTCTGATCCATGCGTGAGCTATCGTAGAAACCAGACACAGACTTTGGTAAACCTATCAAGCTCTATTTTAAATTGGGTAACTATAAAGTTTGTGGATGGATGTGAAGGAGACAGTGATGACTTATTTCCAGGTGTGACTCCCGGTGGGAACAGGGAGCTGGATGTCCTGAGACTCATCTGTGTTGTGCCATTGCCATCATGGAACTGGCAAGATGAAGAAAGCCTGGGGGCATGGAATCAGATCGTCCTATGTGTTATGGGTACAGGTGATACTGGTGAAATTACCAAAAAAATGATTCCTGTGGGCTACTGTACTGTAAATGGTAATTTTTACAGTCTATCTGCAATCTTCATAAAAACCTTCTAATAGTTTATATCAGAAATAACCTAATTTCAGCCAGGTGCAGTGCTCACACCTATATTCTCAACACTTTGGGAGGCCATGGTTAAGATCATTTGAGGCCAGGAGTTAAAGACCAGCCCAGGCTAATGAGGCTTTTCCTCTATTAAAAAAAAAAAAAAAATTAAGTAGCCAGATGTGATGGCATATGCTTATAGACCCAGCTACTTAGGGAGCTGAGATGGGAGAATGGCTTGAGCCCAGGAGGTTGAGGCTGCAATGAACCGTGATTGCAACACTGTTCACATCACTGCACTGCAGCCTGGGTGACAGAGCAAGACCCTGCCTCAAAGGAAAGAAAAAAAACAACAAAAAAAGAAATAATCCAATTTGTATCATACTGCCACAATATTCCTCTTTATTCCCAACCTCTTATCCTCTAGTCCCCCAGAAGAACAGCCCTCAGACAAGTAAAATAGCAGGAAGGACCCAAATCTTAGTGGAAATGGGCTACCCAACCAGTGTATTTCACTGAATTTCCATAATTGCATGTCCTCCTGTTGCTATGAAACTCTACAACCCCGTATCATCACTTGAAGGCATATTCCCTATCAAGGTATGACTTGAATGTCAAAAATACCCCAAGTCACACAGGACTTCTGTCCTCACCTTGAACTCAATGGGAGAGAGTGCATGGAATCAGGAGCTGCCTGTGTGTGTGTTTCTCCTCCCACTCATACAGACTCAGGGCAGATCCTTTGCGTTTTTGTCTTTGGGAATGTGCTATCCCTCCCTCTCTCACCACAGTCACTGCATAGGAACTACAGAACATGCTTACGTGCGGACCAAACTTCACGAGGGAGATGTTGTTCCTGGGGGTTATCTGCCAGGAATTCTTCATGAGGAAGCCAATTGCACTGCTGTACCTATCTGGAGTTGGCACATAGTTTTTGAAAGTGCTCCTGGTTAGATGAATGGGCCCATCATAAATCTGAAAGCCTCTAATTGGGAATGTCCTGTGGAAATACAAGATTTTGTTTAATGCATATGGGCTGTCCCCTTAGCAGCACATCACTTACTGGTTTTATGAATACTGCTAAAGATCCTGTATGCACTAGGACACAGTGGGAACCAAGACAAGATCCCTGATTGAATGAAACATACACTGTAGTGGGAAAGACAAACAGAAAAACAAAGGATCATTTCAGAAAATAAGTGCTGTAGAGACAATAAGACACAACATTATAATAGATTGCGTGGGGAGAAAGATGCTATTTTAGAGAATGAAGAGGTTACTTTGTCTTCCTTGAATCAGCCCTGTTAAGATCTTTTATTTGGAACCTCATGTACTTCTGTCTTTGTTCCCAAATTTCTGGCCATGAAAACAAAAGACATGACTGTGCTTAGGCAGAGAACTGCCTCTCAAGACACTAAATGATAGTACAAAGGTGAAATGATACACTTAAAAGTGTGAAAGCATGAGCCCTCAAGGCTTACCATGTCAATAGTGTTAACTAGACTAATAATTTTGTTTTATTCATTTTCCCCCTTTCTGTTCAAACACAAACTCCTTAGCCTACTAATCATAAATCAATAACCATAATTAATGTGTTGAACTGGTAATATTCTGAATTCCTTAAGTTCCTCTCCTATTACTTCATTAATTACATAGCAGAGGATCTCTATAGCAACTAATTATTCTACAACTAGGCAGTGTTGTAGCATATAGCAAAAGCATATATGCTAGGAAGGAAACCAAATAGTCTGGTTAAAAATCTACACATCATTTCTAGGCATACATCTCGACATGTTTCTCTCCTGTAGAAAACGTTGTGATATATTTTGGCTCTGTGTCCTCACCCAAACTCACCCTTGTAGCTCCCATAATTCACACGTGTTTTGGGAGAGACCGCTTTTCTCATGATAGTGAATGGGTCTCACGAGATCTGATGGTTTTAAAAACGGGAGTTTTAAAACAAGCACAAGCTTATTCTTTTTGCCTGCTGCCATCCATGTAAGATGTGACTTGCTCTCGTTGCCTTCTGCCATGACTGTGAGGCCTCCCCAGCCATGTGGAACTGTTAGTCCAATAAACCTCTTTCTTTTGTAAATTGCCTGGTCTCAGGTATGTCTTTATCAGCAGTGTGAAAATGGACTAATACAGGTTGTAAAGATATAGTAAGATTAAAGCTGGCTCCATTAATAAATGAGAAATTTTAGTTTTGGAAAATCTTCCTTACCAAAGCAGCAAAAAGCATTTTGAAATAAAACTGGAGGTCAATATCAAATACAGAGTGGAACTGATTTGGCCCCACCGTCACACTGCAGTCCACGTGCCAACCAACGCAGCTTTTTTTTTTTTTTTTTTTTTCAATCTACACATTAGGAGAAACAGCAAGAGCCTAATTGTGAAGAGAACAGCACTGAAGACAACCTAACTGGGTTTGAATCCCGCCTCTTCCACCTTTAGTAAGATACTCATTTGCAAAACAGGATGTTGGCAGTACCTATCGCATTGAGCTTGGTGAGGATTAAGTAAATATATTTACAACAGGGCCTGACATATCATAAGCATTTAATACATGTTAGCTATTTAAAAAATCCATGAAGTTCTTTTCCCAGTGGCTTCTGTGGACTAACAGGAGTTCCACACAGAGCGTAGCACATAGCAGTGCTCAGTATTCCATAATGACGAGCACAAACGGTGAGAGGCCAAGCGTAGGTAAACTCATTCCAGAAAACAGTACAGCTCTTTCTCGAGGCCTCGGCTCTGCACCACCACTCCCCAAAGCTAGCAGTCTGTCTTCTGCCTTGTTCTTGCCCAATATCCAGAGAGAGCATTCCTCGAGGGGAGTTGATTCTTGAAGAATTATGACATGGGCTCAGATGTAAGGCCTAACAACACTGTTTAATATTTTTCTGCCTGATTTTCTCACAAGTAAAATGAGAAGCCCAAACAGTGCCTCAGAACTGATATGAATTAGTAGTTTCCTTAAAGCTCTGAAGAAGTGCTAAGTACAGTTTTAATGACTCTGTGACTATGATGACAGAACACGTGCCAAGAGCCTACCCTGCTCCCTTCAACATCTAAACCACCGTTAATTACACAGCCGTGGTTGGGTTTTGAGCTAACTTTGGCATCAATCAACTCTCATTTCCTAGGTAATTTCCTTTTTCCAGTAGCTAATTCTGAAAACCAACAACACACATTGAGGAAAACCTGACCCAATGTCATAGTTTAGGGTTTGGCAACTTTCTATGGCTCAAGACGGAAGAAAAAAAGTTTATATAAGGTCTTATATAAGGAATGAGAAACAAGACAGGTTTCTTTGTTATAAAACTGATAATTAAATCTATGAAATGTTTAATAACTAATGCTCTAAAATTTCAGGATGATAATATACATAATAATCAAATAGTAGTAGTAGGAAAAATAATAAAATAGGAAAAGAGTCATAGTAGGAACCAATCCATCCAGGATTATTACAGAAACTTTCCTGAGGGTTAGGTTTTCCTTTATTGCTTAAATTTAACACTCTACAACTAAAGCAATGCTTACCTGTTCCTGGGTAATGTCCGAGGCTTCTGGTCTATTCCTCCAGTGCCTACATACTTGTTCTGACCACCGTGAAAGCCATAATTTCTGCTCTCCCCAACAAAGAGAGATTCAGATACCTCTTGGCTGGAACCTTCATCACTTGGGAAGCTTCCATCACTATTAAAATGAGAACAATCAGTAGCTACACTTCTGTAGGAAATTTAAATTTATGCCCAAATGTAGGCATGCTATAACTAAAAGGCTAAAAGTTTTAAAAGAAGTCAATAGCTTTTTCTAATACATATTTACAAATCTTCAGAAACTTTTTTTTTTTTTTTGAGACAGGGCCTTGCTCTGTCACCCAGGCTGGAGTACAATAACAAGAATATGGCTCACTGCTGCCTTGACCTGCTGTGCTCAAACAATCCTCCCGCGTCAGCCTTCCAAGTAGGTGAGACCACAAATGTACACCACCATGCCCAGCTAATTTTTAAAAATTTTTGTAGAGATGGGGGTCTTACAATGTGGTCCATGCTGAACTCTTGGCCTCAAGTGATCCTCCTGCCTTAGCCTCCCAAAATGCTGGGATTATAGGCATGAGCCATCACACCCAGGCTTGAAATTGCTTTTAAATTATAAAAATACTTATACCTAATTCTAATTATATATATATATCCCCCTCTTAAAATATATATTTTTTATATGTGTAATATATATATATATGTTTTTAAGAGACAGGGTCTTAAAAATTATATATTTTAAGAGAATATGCATATATATATGTGTATATATATATGCACACACATATATATATATGTAATTCTGTCACCCAGGCTGGAGCACAGCAACCCTGAATTCTTGTGCTCACAGAATACTCCCACCTCAGCTTCCAGAGTAGCTAAGATTACAGGCATGCCACCACACCTGGTTAAGGTTAATTTTTAAATTTTTTTTGTAGAGATAGGGTCTTGCTATGTTGCGCAGAGTGGTCTCAAACTCCTGGCTTCAAGTGATCCTCCTGCCTTGGCCTCCCAAACTGCTTACAGGTATGAGCCAGCACACTCAGTCTTCATATGAATTAATACATGATTTGCAAATTATATATAAACAAATGAAATTTAATTCAGCAGCAATGACTGATTGCTCTAGTCTAAAGCAACAACATTGCAAATGAGAACAAACTTGCCCCGAATATAAGAATTAAATGACGAGCATGTTTAACATGACAACTAGAATGATTATTATCTGAAGAAAAATACATGTAGAACAAAAAGTTTACTTCTTAAAGACTGCTGCTAAATTTAGAGCAGCTTCTAAGAAAGAAAATATTAGTTTTTTAAATGTTCTCTCTACTTTTACTTCCTTCTTTTTTTCTCTACTTTTTGAGAACTTTAGTCAAATCAAAAGTATTTTCTTCTAAGCAAAAATTATCCTTCTGTGAAATTCCAGCTGTATTAACCTAGTACTTTAGCATGAATTCAATTAATCAAGAAAAAAAAAAAAATGTATTTTTGGCCCCCTAGTGGTATCAGGAAGAGGGTGCTAATTTTTTTTTAATGTTAACAAATGATAAAACATTCCTGTGTATGATCAGGAAAAAATAAATTAGGGTTATTTAACTTAAATCTTTAAAATAATCAAGTAAGTATTTTTAAGCATTTACAAACCTGGCAAAGGTCAGTCCTATTCCATTATCTGCAAATCTGTAAAAGAAAAGAGAATGAAGAATATTTTAATTCACCATAATATGTAAAAAGAGGTAATTCTCTCAATATTTAATTATCATGAAATCCAGGAGGTCCCAATATTTACTCTATACACGACCATACAAAAAACTGATTTCACAATAACTAGGAGCACAGCATCTGTAGCAAGGGCACCTGACTCAAATCCTGGCTTTGCGAATTATTAGCTATGTGACTTTGGGCAAGCTACTTAACCTCTCTCAATTTTCCCATCTATAAGTTGAAATGAAAATATAACCTTCCTCACAGGATTCTTGAGAGTATTAAACATTCTAGTGTTGGCGGAGTGTGATGGCTCATACCTGTAATCCTAACACTTTTGGAGGCTGAGGCAGGAGAGTCGCTTGAGCCCAGGAAGTCAAGACCAGCCTGGGCAACATAGGGACACCCTGTGTCCACAAAAAATTTAAAAGTTAGCATTATGGCACACGCCTGTGGTCCAAGCTACTTGGGAGGCTGAGGTGGGAGGACTGCTTGAGCCCAGAAAGTTGAGGCTACAGTAAGCTGTGATTACACCACTGCACTCTAGCCTGGGTAACAGAGCAAGACCCTGGCTCAAAAAATAATAAGTTCTCTTGTTTCAAACAGTGCCTGGCAAACAGTAAGCAGTGTATCAAATTATTAGCCGTAATTATTATTCTTATAACTACGTTTTAAAAACAATTAGGCTGTGGTATATGATGTTCAAGCCATTTCTACAGATTTAACACAATATCAGTTTTTTCGATGAAAGAAGTCAGAAATGACGTGAAATGTCAAGAAGCTAATTTCAGTGCCAGAAACACACACACACACACACACACATTTTTCTAGACTGCTGAACATTAACTCTTAGCTCAACATACATGAGACCACTCCTAAAATTATACAAATGGGAAAAAAAGTGAGAAATTTACTGCCTCAAGTCATGTTAAGACATAAGTCAACAGACTTACTGAGGTGGAATTATAAAACTTTTACTTTGAATGGCAATAGAAAACCATAGAAAATAAGGAGTTTCCAAGAGGAAGGGAAAAGATCCAGGTAGCTTCAAAATCTTTATTTAGCTCTCTGACATAGACCATGCTTGTTACATAAAGTTAAATTCCCAGTTTCTGTTCAATTTCATCAAAAGCTCTCATGCCACTGGACAAGTTCTGTTCCAACAAAAGCACCAGAATGAGACGATTTCAAACATGTGCAGCCTTTCAACTCTAGCATACTTCCTCACAGAGCTTGTCCTGTCTTTAATAATAGCATGATTCCAATAATCATCACTGTGCTTTCATGCTACTGGCTTTTAAAAAAAGCTGAAAAATAATAACATCAGGGTCATCAGATAATAACTTTGTAGAGAATACCCACGCTGAATTTTGAACGATAATATCTCCTCCTCTGACCCAAGCTCCATTATCATTATTTTTAAAAGCAATAAGCCTGTCAATTAGAGCAGCAACACGTGGTTTTTCAGGGTCTGCATCCTGATGAGGTCGAAATCTAGGGGTTAAAAAAAGGATTTTTAAAAATGTAATATAAAAGCCGTAGGAATTAGCTAGTTGTAAGTGTCAAAAAGCAGAATTTAAAATTTGACCAAAACAAATGAAAACTTCTTAAGATACAACTTACTTACATTTTAAAGATTCAAAGGAGAAATTACATTTTTTTACACACAAGTTTCCAGAGAACCAACTGCATTTATGTTTTCTTAGTTCTTTTTTGAAAAATCAATTAAAGTGAACACTGCAGAATATTATTGCATAAAAATCATTTCCAAAGAAACCCCAGAGCACAAAGTCTGGCATGTCTTTACAAATGCTTAAAGTACATGTTACTAATATAAACTTAATAAAATAATAATATATTTCAACATACATATATGTGAACGAGAGTATAATTTGAGTTGTATGCTGGTTACATGTTTAGATATAGAAAAAACTGGGTTCAATGTCATTAAAATGCCTAAATTTAAAATAGACTTTATGTTTTTTTGTTTTGTTTTGTTTTGTTTTTTGAGACCGAGTCTTGGTCTGTCGCCCAGGCTGGAGTGCAGTGGTGGAATCTGGGCTCACCGCAACCTTCACTTCCCGGGCTCAAGCATGTCTCCAGCCTCAGCCTCCTGAGTAGCTGGAACTACAGGCACATGACACCACGCCCAGCTGATTGTTGCATTTTTAGTAGAGATGGCGTTTCCCCATGTTGGGCAGGCTGGTCTTGAACTCCTGACCTCAGGTGATCTACCCGCCTCAGCCTCCCAAAGTCCTGGGATTACAGGTGTGAGCCACCACACCTGGCCAGACTATATTTCATTAACACATTTATTATAAAGACTGAACTCCAACCTTTTCTTTTTCTTCTCTCTAAAACAGTTACAAAGACCTTAGTGAAAAGGTCAAAAAATTTGATGTCAAAAACCATCTACTGTAACAACTCAAATACTCAAACGGCCTCATAATGCTCAAATACTCAAATACATGATACTCAAATACTAAAATGGCCCCATAAGACCACCTACTTTTTACAAAAATCATTTCTATCTTACAAAGCTAACTGAAGAAAAAAAATCACAGCTTTTCAAAACCCAATTCAGCAGGGAGAGACTTCAACCAGTGAGGAATATCATTTGCCTAATGCTAATAGCACAGCTGTTGGCACATAATAGGTGCTCACTAAATGTATATGATGGCAGAAGCAGCTATGGAGAGAATAGCAAGGGCTAACATCCTTAGGCATGACTGAACTTAGCATGTGCAGGAACAACAAGGAAGTTTGCTGGAGAGAAAGAAGCAAGGGAGACAGAATAGGGAGGTGGGCAAGGGCTAGGTAAAATATGGGTCTCCATTGGAAATGCAAAGGAAAGTCAATGGGAGCATGGAATCAAGGAAGCAATGTGAACAAATTTCTTTTTTGTTCTTTTCTTGAGACGGAGTCTTGCTCTGTCACCAGGGTGGAGTGCAGTGGCTTGATCTCGGCTCACTGCAACCTCTGACTCCCTGGTTCAAGCGATTCTCCTCCCTCAGCCTCCTGCATAGCTGGGAACGCAGGAACATGCCACCACCCCCAGTTAACTTTTGTATTTTTAGTAGACACAGGGTTTCACCATGTTGGCCAGGATGGTCTCAATCTCCCGACCTCGTGATCCACCAGCCTCAGCCTCCCAAAGTGCTGGGATTACAGGCGTGAGCCACCGAGTGCAGTCTCTTTTTGGATCTTTTAACAGATCAGTGACTGCTATTTAGAGAAGGGATTATAGAGAATGGACTCTAAGGAGACTAGTCAGAATGCTCTTTATGTGCTTCAGACAGATGCATGTGTTGTGTAAACTGGGGCAGTAGCAGCGAAGGCAAAGAGTGTCATATCCATCTTTAGATTACATGACCCAAGCCCCCTTACCCTAACTAGCTCTGACTTAAGAGGTAAACAGTCTGACTGTAAGCCAACATCTACTCTCTGGCATTGCAGTTTCTGCCAAACAGCTTTGCAGTCATTACATAATACTAAGCAGATGGAAGAGTTCTGGAAAGAAGACACATTGTTCTAAAAGAAAAAAAAAAAAAAAAAAAAAAAAAAAGGTACTATAAAGCAGCATCTGATTCTCTGCTGTAACCATCTCAACTTTTCTGAACTTCCTATCAATATAAATCAATCACAACACCCCCACAGCACCTAGACATGTACAAGAAGAAAAAAATAATCAGTAACTGCTTGCTTTGATATCCTTTATTTTCTCCTTCCTTCCTACTTGGTATATAGAAAATAGTTAATTTTCCCAATTGTCTTGTTATCATCAATGAGTTTTCAACACACTTCTCAACCCTCTCTTAATTGTCCTCTGTTTTAAATGTACTAGTTGGTTTTAATGCCCTTTCACTTTTTAGATGAATTTCCTAATTTCAAACCAAGAGCTTTCTTGAGTTACAATTTTCCATCTTGGCATTCCAGAATTTTCATGTCTTGAAGACACAGGGAAAGGCTTATCTGATTAACTGCTGACTCAACTTCCTCTTTGATGAACAGACTAAATATCTTTTGGATTCTCTAAGCCTGGTGTTTAATAGATGAGCTGGTTTATTACTCATTTATGCTAGTTTTATCATCTTTGCCATGTCTAAATTGCATGACTATATATGAGCATATTCTAACATTACTTCAGTATATGCACAAGGTCTTGTTACTGTTCTGTTCTAATTAATTCTTTTCAATAACAACTTCCAAATGGAGTCCAATTCCTTGTCAATATGTATTTATAAGCTAGTAAGAGAAATAAATAATGGAGTGAAGAAAGATTACCATTTTCATAATGTCACATACATACACCTCATAAGGAACTACTTAAGCCACTATGAGTAAATTATTTTATTGTAAAGTCTAATTAAAACATCAATGAACTCAAATATATTTATTCCTCTATACAAATATACATACACACATACATATATACACATACACATTATTATATTTATACATAAATATATATACATAGATAAATAATTTTTTAAGGCCAGGAAGAGAACCTATTGTGTTTATGGATTTTTCTGGCAATGCTAAGCAAAAAACACACACTTTCTACCAATTATAATAAATTATATTAGTTCTGCCCATTATAATAAACTCTTTAAAACTAAAAAAGCAGGAATAACCTTCCAGATAGAATTATTTGCCCGCTAATATTCTCTTCTTAGTTCATAATTTGTTGTCATCTATATACTTTTTTTCTTCTTAAGTTTATGTCCTCTATTTTTTCTCTTCATTTGTTGATCAGCTTTTAGGTATCCAGTACTTTATTTTTTAAAACACCCACGGTTTCTGGGTTTCACAAAGCTATCTGATTACTGCATCACAATATTTCAGGTTCAACTTGATGTTTGAGGAATCCAGATGAGTAGAGCAACTAGACTTTCCCCAGTTTTCTTCTGATCTCATGTCTTATTAAAGCATCGCAAGAATCTGCCTCACCCTGAAGTCAGCTCACCAAACCTATGGTGTGCTTCCTACTTTATTCTCTGAAGAACAATCAGGCTTGGTATTCCTTTCCTAAGTGTCTATCAACAAAGTCTATTAAGTCTAACACCCTATCAACTCCATAAACTGGTCAATCAACTTGAAGTATGGAAAATAATAATATGTACACAGTTTCTACTGAATATGACTTTAAGTTGCCATCTTTTCCAGAAAATTTTATTTTCATCTGAGACATTTTGTTTATTTTAGTTCACATGTAGCATGTAAGAGAACTCTGCTGAAATGTTGATCCATATCTAATGCATTTTGTGATTACAAAAGAAAGTAACCTAGAGCCTGGCTACGACGTAAATCTGAGGCTACAAAGGACTGAACCGGAACCAACTAGCTCATCAAATTTGGGATCTTTCCTTTTGAAATATTAAATGCAGTGTTCATTTTGACCACGAAGAATATATTCTATGTGGTTTGGTTTTTCAAAGATTAGACTAAACATCCTAGTTTAACTTATTTTTCAATGAATCATACTCCACACCAAATTTGGAAACTTTCTCAACACACCTCCCCTTTTTCTCTCTCTTTCTATAACTCTCTCTAGCATCTATTTATAGCAATGAAAAAGGAGAAAAACATCAACCTCCTTGGTGTTTCTATAAGATAAAATCCCAGTCACGGGACCTGGAACAACAGAATAAATGCTTTTCAAAAAATCCTTTTATGAACTTTTAAAACTTCATTTTAAATGTATTACCAGAGAAAGAGCACAAATGAGCTCCAGTTGGAAAGTTTTGCTTTGGCAAGGTACAGCTTAAGTGTGATTTAAAAAGAGCCAGCTTTACCTTGCACTATTGTCCAAACAGAGGTATTCTCTTGGGTCAGCAGCACTAGAGTTGGTTGTTTTGACACCCTTGTCAATAAATAAGCCAGCCTGAAAAATATAAATAATTGACTGGAATGAATATGAATCCCAAATTACAACAACATATACAATGACTCATGAAAACAGATTTAGCTTATCACTTCTACCAAAAAAAGTGGGGCAGGGTATAAATAGCAAAGGTACTATATTAACGGCCAGGCATGGTGGCTCATGTCTGTAATCCTAGCACTTTGGAAGGCCGAGGTGGGTGGATCACCTGAGGTCAGGAGTTCAAGACCAGCCTGGCCATCATGGTGAAACCCCATCTTT
>NW_016107670.1:329548-357322 GCF_001604975.1 Cebus imitator
AAAAAAAAAAAAAAAAAAAAAAAAAAAAAAAAAAAAAAAAAAAAAGGAGGTAAATAAGGTAGGAGATGATTTCAGTAATCCAGAAGAGAAACAAAGATGATCTAGACTTGTGGCCATACTAACGGTGGAAAACAGATAAAACGAGATTTATTTACAAGGTAGAACTGATATCATCTTGTAATTGATGAAAGTCTGCGGGTGAGGGAGAGAAAGCAATAAAAGCTCATATATTTCTGGTTCAGGCAGAAGCTGAGTAGTAGTTTCATTCACTGAAAGAGACATACAGGAATAGGTCTGGACCTAAAAATAAGAATTTTAGTTTGAAACACGTTTTATTTACGTCCATAAGACATTCAAAGGGTACTCAGTAGGCAGTAGGGTAAGCATGACCAATCTGGACTAGTACAGATTCGGGGGGAATCGGCAGTTGAAGCCATAAGCACTGGTGTGTGTGTGCGCACGCACATGTGGGTGTGTGTCTGTGTGTGCATGTAGGTATTTATGAGTTATTCCAAAATGGCATGTTTCTTTTTGAGTACTCCCAAGAATTCGATCTCGTTTGGCGATGAAGTATTATCCTGGACAGTCATTTCCAAATGTAACAAATTAACACCTAATCATCCACTCATGTTATTTAAATTTAATATTCTTATTGAGTCGATTACTACATGTTAAAAATTAATTAGAATGAGGTGCTTTTTATACCATTTACAATTAAGAAAATTTGAGGATTTCTGCTATGAAATGCTACTCTCATTAAATAATAACTATTCAGCTCACAAAAATCAGTTCTGTATAGTTTTTTCCTCAACTCTTCATCAAGTGAGTCTAAGCTCTTCAAACTGTAACACACTCAGGTTTTTAAAGGGTTCTCCGAGTATCATAAATGCAAAGTATTCCTTGAACTGTGGTGTGACTCACATCCGGGTGAAGGATCTGGGCATTATACACGTAATGAAAACAAAGTGCCTTGTGAGCACAAAATGAGTAAAATTTCATGAAAAAAATTGAAACTCCGAATGGCCTTTAGTTTACTTGATCTGTATCATTTTAAATCAGGTCAACTATTCCTAAGCAAAATTTCGCTATTTATGTAATTAATATTAAATGCCTAATAGGACACTCTAACAGCCACTGTGAATCCAAAGAAGAGATGAATTATGCTTATCAACCCCTGGAAGCATATTATTTAATGTGTACCTCCCTAGAAACAGGTAATGACATTAAAGATTGGAAAGAAGATGAGAGGGAGGAAGACATGAAGCAAGGGAAGAAACAAGAGAGACGATGAGGACACATGAATCAAACCCACTACGTAATTATTTGGGTTACATGTGCATGTATGTGTTGTGCATACCTGTATGAGTAATAGGTACGTATAGATGGAATCCTCCACATACATCCAGAACAGGGAAGGGTTAGGTGTCTGTTTTTCACCACAAATTACTTTCTCTGATGACAAGTTCTATCAAAAACTGACATTTCTCAACTATTATCTGCTATGGTTTGAATACATCCCCCAAAAACCATGTGTTGGAAACTTAATCCCCAATGCAAAAGTATTGGGAGGTGGCACTTAATGGGAGGTGTTTAGTCATAAGGGATTCACCCTCATTCACCTTCACAAATGGATTAATGCTGATTATAAAAGAGCTTGAGGCTGCAAATTTGTTCTATTGTTCTCTCGCCTTCTCCTTGCCCTTCTGCTGTGGATGACACAGCAAGAAGACCCTTACCAGATACTGGCCCCTTGATCTTGGACTCCAGCCTTAAGAACTGTGGGCCAAATAAATTTCTGTTCATTCTAAGTTAACCAATCTGTGATATTCTACTATAGCAGCACAAAGTGAACTAAAATATAATCACAATAGTTCATCCTTTGCACTGTCTATCATATGTACCAATTGTTAAAATTTGGAAACCTACCTTAAAATTTGAATGGACTCTGTTGTTATAAAATATACCCAATGGAGTGAGTTCTGGTTTTGCTAACAGCTGCAATCCACTGGATTCCCCAGTAGGTTCCTTGTGGAATAAATACCATATTCCAGCATCCTACAAATGAAAGGACAAGCCCATTAAAACCCTCATTTATAAAGATATCTATGAAACACTCTCGTAAACTAACTGCTTCATAAGCAACTTTAATCTTTTTCACCCAAATTTGTCATTATTTCAGGTTCAGAATTGACTATAAAAAGTTGTACACACATCTCAAAGTGGTTATACCATTTTTTTTTTTTGAAAAGCAAACTTAATTTTGCTTGCAGGATTGGACAAAAGAGAAATAATTGGCTGATATCAAAATTCACTTTCAAACTTTTCCATTATTATCTAGGTTAAAAGTTACATAGGATTAAAACCCAGTCAACTTTCCATGTGACCAGGATAGCACAGCCGTTAAGCAATATGGTTTTTATCTGTTTACCTCCAAACCTGTTCGATAGATGAGTCATGCCTACTAAACAACTGTCCACCAGCACGCAGAGCTCACTGACTTCTTTCAAACAAGTCTAATGCCCTTCCTGTCTTGAGGCAAATTTTTGCCAAAGAAAAAAAAAATCACCACATGTATGAATCAGGACGCTGTCTCAGGCTTGGGCCCTGTCTGTTCAATTTCAATATTACTGACCTTAATAGGAACAGAAGAGTTTAAAAATTTTTGACACTCAAAATGAAACATAAAAATGGAAATAAATGTTCTTAACTCCCATGACAATTCTTTATTTTACAACTCAATTAAAAATCAGCCCAATGTGAAGGACAACTTCACTTTATGGAACTTTGATTAAATAGCTTGCTAAAACTTAATACAGTGTAAAAGGACAGCATTAATTAAAATTCAGGACACATTTATTTAGTGCCCGCTATATGCCAAGTGTACAGTAAGACTATTCTCAAATAATTCATAGTCTAGTAAGAAATATAGAGATAATTAAAATATAATGTATGTGATAAGTACCTATATTAACTTTAACAAATAGAGTCCATGGGGGGAGAGACGAGAAAGGAATTATGGAAAGCAGATATATACCTACACACCAAAATGAATGCCATGTGTAACATTTTCCATGATAAAATTTTATTAACAGGTCTTAATAGAACAAACTACTCTGAAAAATGTTTGCTACCTCAACTCTTCTGGGCACAAAACAGACAAGTCAACAGCATAAGACCTAAAGAGTCAGAAGAAAACTCCATACCATAACCTGTAAGCTGAGGGCAGAGTGGACCATCCTAGGATGCAGTGGAGATGGAGATGGGGGCGGGACGGGGATAAGAGGGTAGCAGCCGTTTCCTGTTAAAACACTGTGGTGTCAACACAGGTAAAAGGAGCTTTGTAAAAGGCAGTGGAAAGGTACAATGAAAAAATGGTTTGATTTACTTTGGGAGGAAAAACCCTGCCCAAATTAGCTTTTACTGGAACAGTTTTTCTAGAGAGAAAATAAACAGCTCACAGAATAAAAAGGAGGAACATGCATGCAATGCTTTCTTCTTTTCTCACATGAGACATAGTAAGGGTATATGGCAGCCTCACCTTCTATTTTTCATGAACTCTTGGCAATTTGCTTTAATCTTCAAGCCCTGACTTCTAAAAAGAGCTAAAAGAAATCTTTGTTCTGGCTGTTGACTCGTAATGTCACATAGATCAGAAGATGGCTGTGCATCAACTTCTTGGTCATCTGTACTCAAAAACTCACTTTCCAATTAGAAACTCTGAGCACAAACCTCATACAGGCTCAACAAATATTTGATGAAAAATGAATGAATGGAAACCTAAAATGATCAAACGTCTGGGGCTCTGCCCTGTCAAATAAGAATCTTTAGTTGACAGGGACTTTCAGATTACGTTTTATGTTTTTAAGGAAAATAACAAATATGAGTTCAAACCATCACCCACTGATGCCTTTTTTCTTGTTATCTCAAATACTCCCTTCAACTAATCTTTTACTTCATCTTAGGAAACAATGCTAGGTATTTATTTCCTTTTAAAAACTTTCAATAGCCATGATGTATAAATGTGAATATTTAGGTATCACTGTAAATTTCATATTTTTCATTGCAATTTTCAACGCAATTATAATCTCGATAGCATAATATCTTAAAAGATTCATTTAGCCAGGGAATCCTAACACTTTGGGAGTCTAAGGCAGGTGGATAGCTTAAGACCAGCAGTTCGAGACCAGTTTGGGCAACACAGCGAAACCTCATCTGTCTGTCTGTCTGTCTCTCTCTCTCTCTCTACGTGCGTGCGTGTGTGTGTGTGTGTGTGTGTGTGTGTGTGTGTGTGTGTAAAATACAAAAATAAGCAGGTGTGAGGTATGGTGGCATGAGCCTGTAGTACCAGCTACTCAGAAGGCTGAGGTGGGAAGAGAGCTAAAGCCCAGGAGGCAGAGGGTGCAGTAAGCCAGGGTCACACCACTGCACTCCAACCTGGGTGACAGAGTGAGACTCTGTCTCAGGAGAAAGAAAAAAAAAGAATCATTTAGCTTTTACATTAGAAGTTTTAATAATACTAAAACTCTCAGTAATAAATACAAATTTCTCCAAACTTATCCAGGAGACATTTCTATTATCCAAAACATATCATTTATTCTCTTAAAAATTATTCTCGTATGTGAGTCTTAATTCACGGCACGTACATGAGTTTTGCTGCTTTCCCAAGGAAATGAGATTCCCACGTGTATATAAAGCCTTACATTCAACAAAAGGGTGTATCCCCTGATCAGAGTGACAACTGTCATGGTATTCTCCAAGATAATCCATTCTCATTAAGAAAAAAAAGCTAAGTTTTTTTGCGGGTTGTTGTTGTGTGTGTGTGTGTGTGTGTGTGTGTGTGTGTGTGTTTATTGACACAGGGCCTCTCTCTACCACCCAGGCTGGAGTACAGTGAGTGGCACAATCTTGGCTCACAGCAGCCTCCACCTCCTGGGCTCAAGTATCCTCCCACCTCAGCCTCCCAAGTCGCTGGAATGACAGCCATGTACCACCACACCTGGCTATTTTATTTTATTTTTTTTGGTGGAGATGGGGTTTTGCCATGTTGCCCAGGCTGGTCTCAAACTCCTAAACTCAAGCAAACCACCCACCTTAGCCTCCCAAAGTGCTGGGATTACAAGCGTGAACCACTGTGCCCAACCTAAGCCTATTTTTATCAATACCCTGAAATTGAAATTATCAGTTCCTTGACCACATATGACTTAAATGCCAGAAAGATTGTACCTAATACACCAAAAATACTCTCTGGAAATAACATAACCCTAGCGATTAGTACACTCACTTCTTTTCCCCCTTTGGCGTCTGTCTTATCAAACTCATAGATACTAGTGGGCACAAAGGATTTAGGAGAAATAGAAGAACCGTCTCAACTATCCTGCTCTCAGCTAAATACGTAATACCAGAAAACAACATCATGATTGGGTTACACTGGCACACATGACATCACATCCATATAAACCAGACTATTTATAAACAAGAAAAAAATTAAAACATCTGAGGTCACTTTAACGTTGCTTACCTGTGATCCTGCAGCAGCATTATTAATCAAATTATTGTTGGGATGAGCAATCCAGAAAGTCGAAACAGCCCTGCAAGGCATTTTTCAAGGTGATTTCAACATTCTTCATAAGAACTCCTGCCCACTAAAAACTTCCCCCAAAAACCTCTTCCCCAAAAGTCAAAGGCCTTGACGCATGGGTTTTTCTCTCTGCCAATTACTCACATACAGTCAGTAGCAGGCACAGGGATATAATTTCCAAACACTTTGTCTCGCATGGTGGTACACATGGAGTTGTTCCTATCCGTGGGCAGGAGAGTGCCCGGCTTGGTGAGGAGTCCCAGATTGTGGAACAAAGTATTTCTCTGTTCAATACCATCTTCCAAGAAGAAACAATGACCTAGTGTGTCAAATCCAATGGTGTCTTTTATCTGCAGAAATAAAAGTATATTAATGTCATTGGTAACAAGACTGATTGTGATTTAAGTGACAAGTGCTATCCAGTGTAGCACATTCAGCGCAAATGGAAAAAGAGGTGTGAACCTTAGCAGAATGGGCAAAGTGGCATGTCAGGCTTAATTTATCTCTGAAGGGACAATCTGCTTGGGTCCCACAGGGGCAAAAAATAAAAATAAATTGTAAATAAATAAATAATACAAAATATAAAATTGAATTAAATTTAAAAGAGGACACTCTGGGTGGTTGAAAAGGTAGGCTTCCTTCAGACAGAAAAATCATGCAATGCTCAGAAAAGGCAGGATAGAGCAAAGTGTGTGGTTAAACAGTTTACATATACAAAACTGAGAAGTCATGAGAATTAAAGAGTTAGCTATTTCAATAATATGGGTTGACTAATGTGAGGCTACTTACTAGCAAGCCATTTGTCCCATGCACAGTGATGCACCTTGAGAAGCAATGATGAATAGACAGGCCATCCACAAATGTTGTGTGTCTGTATCCTCCTTTATAATCCACGTCTCCACACAGGTGAAAGTGAACAGGATACCGCCCCAGCTGCTGCTGACCCATGTGTTTCAATTCCACATAAGAAAGATGGACTGAAGTAAAATTTTTCATTATCTGCAAGTCAAGGTACCAAAATAAAACTCATACTTTTCAGAATAGGGAACTAGCAAAAAAAAAAAAAAAAATTGTTTTAACAGAAAACATCCAAAAGAGAATATGTATTAAAACATTTGATTTTCTTTTGCATTCTGTTTTCCCAGATTCCCAGTTAATACTTTAGCAAATGCCTTCAATTAGGACCAAAATACTTGAACAAATCAAAACACTTTCGCAGGGATCATTATTGCAGCTTTCCTTTATTTGTTCAAATATTTTAGTCATTCTCAATCTCATCTTCTTCATTTAGATATCCTCCATCAAAGTCTGATAAATATTTATTTCTAAATCCTCCCCAGTGTTTTAGTTAGCACATAATATTGTTGGCTTAAGTTATTTTTAAAAATTCTTCTGTGATCCAAAGTTTGAGCTCTCTCAATATTTTTAAACACTAGATTTTCAATCACAGTATTAAAAACAAACGAATAACACTGATCAACATTGCAGAAATCCTTGTAATAGGCTGCATACAGTGGCTCACACCTGTAATCCTAGCACTTTGGAAGGGCAAGATGGGCAGATTGCTTGAGCCCAGGAATTCAATACCAGACTGGGCAACATGGCAAAACCTTGTCTCAGAAAAAAACACAAAAATAAGTCAGGTGCGGTGTACATCTGTGGTCCCAGCTACTCGGCGGGGCTGAGGTGGGAGGATCACTTGACCCCAGGATACTGAGGCACAATCAGTCATGATCACGTACTGCACTCCATCCTGGATGAGAGTGAGACTCTATCTCAAAAAAAAAAAAAAAAAAATCCTGGAACAGAAATGCTGCTTACAGCCACAGCCTACTCAATGCACAAAAAGTGATTTTACGACACATATAGCCAAAATGCAGCCCCAAAGTCCAACAGATTAGTATATATTGATAGAATACTGCCTAGTATATAGTAAGTACTCTTTTTTTCCAGAACAAAAATTTGCATACAAAAAATATTTTTACAGAAACATACTTTGTATGTGCTTGCTAGTATTGCTAACCCTTTGGTAATACTATGTTTTTTTTTTAAAAAAACTAACTGATGCTTTCAGAAATCGCATGCATGGATACCAACCAAGCTCCTTCGTGGTTTTTTGTCTCTGTAATTGGTTCTTCCCAATATACTGATTTGACTCGTCACGGAACAACTGTTTAACTAGAGGTCCAGGTCAACTAAATGAAGTCATAACATTCTATTTTAATCATCTAAAACCTCCTCATTGTCATTTGAGAAACAAAATATGATTTGCTTTTAATATCCATTTATATCTCATTCCAAAACTTGACATTTTCTTCAAACATGTATTTAGCAACCAGGATTTCAAAGAAATCATCAAATCCTTTTGCCTACCATAACATGTCCCCCAAAGGTATCATAATCAAAAAATTGGCACTGATTTTCTGCGTAGCACGAGTCCTCCACTTCTCCTTGGATCATAACATTCCGAGTAAGAATTCCAACCTCAGCTCTCATGTCCACACCGTCTATGATCTCACCCATGTGCAGGAACTGAGGGGTTTCTGGTTGACGTGGTCAAGGGAAGAAAGAACGTTAGAACAAAGAAAACATGAAACTCACTTCAAAAAGACATTCTCTTCATTCCATAACCCCAAGATGATACTGACAACTTATCATCAGCTCCCATTCTCTCACACCTCAGAATCAGAATCCCAGGGCATGGGGATTTTAAAGATGATCTAGTCCAGTCCCCACCTGCTGCCTGAACCCTCACTACTAACTGTCCTGCCAATTCTCAAACCCACACACTGACAGAGAGCTTGTTCCTTTCTGAAGCAGCTCAATCCTCCCTTCAACAGCACTAATAATCTGGAATCTGCCTAATGGTCCATAATCTTTCTCTCCAGTTTCCGTCCATATGCTCTTTTTAGTCTCCTCCCCTAGGGCATATGAAGAGCCAAATGCATGGTGAATCCATAAAACAAATGGCGCGCGGATGTTAATATCGGGGTGTCAAACTGTTTATGCTTTTACTTGAAAGCTAAAGTAATCTGCCACTGGACATTAACAATAGAGAAATTCCCATCTTTTCTTTCCCATTTCTTTTTATTTCAGTATTATTATGCATTCTTTTAAATTCTCACATTTACTGGAAGTGTAGAAGCACTTTAATAATGAGCTTTTCTCTGATGATCTTATTATGTAAACTCAGGAAGGAAAAATACACATAAATCATGGGAGGAGAGTTCATGAAGACTCATCATGTAGACTTGTTAACAAGAGTTGGAATTTCCAAAAAGAATTAATGCCAGATGGCATCATAGTTTTGGGGGTTTTTTGTTGGTGCTGGTGTTCTTGTTTTGTTTATGCCCTGCATTATCAAGACGGAAAAGTACAATGTTGAATGAAGCACGGGGAAAAAGGGCCAAGTGAGCGAATCACTGTTTTTTTCCAAAGCAGAAAATTTTTCCTTAAATGTCAAAGCTCTACCTATTACTCTAAATTACTGAAAAACTAAAGAAACACTTACTGAACAGTTACTGTAAACTCTTTTTTAAATACCATAAATGTGTAATCTTGAGTTCAGAAGAAAAGCAATAGAATGAGTGAAATGCACAATGAATCCCATAAATGAAGCAATGTACAAAGGGGCTGTGCCAAGTACCAGGCTCAAAATGAATGCCTGGTAAGAGTCAGGCATTCTTTTGATACGCAACTTACAGTAAGAATTTCTTTGTGTAGTCATTTTTTTTTTTTGAGGCGGAGTCTGGCTCTGCCGCCCAGGCTGGAGTGCAGTGGCATGATCTCAGCTTATTGCAACCTTCGCTTCCTGGGTTCAAGCGATTCTGCCTCAGACTCCCCAGTAGCTGGGATTACAGGTATGTGCCACCATGCCCAGCTAAATTTTTTTGTATTTTTAGTAGAGATGGGTTTCACCATATGGGCCACACTGGTCTCAAACACCTGACCTCAAGTAATCCACCCGCTTCAGCCTCCCAAAGCGCTGGGATTACTGGCGTGAGCCACAGTGCCCAGCCAGAAAATGTAGTCTTATGGAAATACCTATTGATACATATTGATTCCATTTTAAATATTAGTGAGGTTTTTTTTTTTTTTTTTTTTTTTTTTGCTAATCCAATAGGCACTTGAAAACCATAAGATTTCTTTTAATTAAGAAAGACTTCTATTAATAAATGGATCTAGTTCATCATTGGGTTTACTATTATCTGATAATAGAAACCTAATACAAAAGAAAATGGAGGGGGCTGGGGGAAGGAAGAGCATCAGGAAAAATAGCTAATGCATGCTGGGCTTAATACTTAGGTGATAAGTTGACAGATGCAGCAAATCACCATGGCACACGTTTATCTGTGTAACAAACCTACACATCCTGCACATGTACCCCAGAACTTAAAATAATACCTTGGAAAAATCAATTTATCTAGTTGACATCTCTTTTTTTTTAACATATGCAAAGATATATGAAAAAAAATATATATGAAACAATATGCATCATTAGCAGCAAGAATATTGCTCAATAGCTACTTTCATCTAATATTCCCTGGAATCTAGTGTTCAATGCACTCCACTGGTATGACCTTAAATACTGATAACGGTGGTGTTGGTGATGGTGGTGATGATGGTAGTGACTGAGAGGAAGCAGGATCCCAGGAATTAAATCCCAAGAAAATAGTGTGTTTCCCAAGTAGTACTCTGAACAGTTTAATACCTTTAACTTTGACCTGAAAACGGCTGCATTCGGAACAGGGAAGAAGAGTGAACTCCTCTGCTTGGTACATGGAATAGTCTGTGCTTGCGACCACAATCTGGTCTCCAGGTTTCCAGCTACTAACGTCATCTAGCAAGTTTAGCTTCACTCCATCTACAGCCTCTACCCGGAAACCTGAAAGAGCAACACCTAAACCAAAAAAAGAAAGAAAAAAAGTGATGCATTAACAGTACATTTTTTTCCTCTAAAATCAACCCTCACACTGATTCACAAATCAAAAGTTAAGGTAACCACATACGATTCAGCAAATTTTTACTCATGCTACCATGTATCAGTCACTCTACAGATATAAATAATAAAAGTATGAAAACAGAGAGATCCCTGCCCTCGAGAAAAGAGTGCTCCATGTACCGCTAGGCATGAAGGAACACAAGATGTCACCTTAGCAAACTATTATTTTATAAGTTTGAAGAAAGCTCTCGATCCCCAAATCTCTCACTGTATTTCAACTCAGTGCTACAACTGTTATATTGACCCCAAACCATCCTAACATGTGACAAGTACATATATTCCAGCAGAAGTTGTCAAGCAGAGGATAGGCCTGTAATAAATACCCAGTGCTTCAATTTGATCCAAGCACAGAAAAATGGATAGGACATTAGCATACTTAACAATCTCAATATTTAAGAACTTGTGGGCCAGGCATGGTGGTTCACATCTGTAACCGCAGCACTTCAGGAGTCAAGGCAGGAGGATCACTTGAGCTCAGCGGTTCAAGACCAGCTTGGGCAACATAAAAAAAAAAAAAAATGGCCGGGCATGGTGGCGTGTGCCTATAGCCCCAGCTACTCTGAGCCAGGAGGTTAAGGCTGCAGTGAGCTGTGTGATCAGGCCACTGCATTCCAGCCTACAAGATAGGGCAAGACCCTGTCTCCAAAATAAGTAAATACGTAAAATAACAATTTGTGACTGGGCACGGTGCCTCATACCTGTAATCCCAACACTTTGGGAGGCCAAGGCCAGAGGATGACGTGAGCCCAGGAGTTCAAGACCAGCCTGAGCAACAGAGTGAGACCCCATCTCTACAAAAAATAGTTGTTGGGACCTCACATGCGTAATAAACTTTCATCAAAACATCCTGTCAGAGACAGGAGCTATTATATTTATTAGAGATGAAAAAACCAAAGATCAGGTAGTTTGAATAACAGCTAAATATGGTAGAGGCCCAAATTTAAAACTAATCTAATTCCAGAGCCCAATTTCTTCCAAAGCCTCTGTATTATACTTTCCAAGAATCAAAACAAGCAGGTTAAGAAGAAAGATAAAAAAAACTCATAGAGGCAAAAACAACCCCTACCCCAAATTTACATTTTTACCAAAAAAATAAATTGCCCTAACAGCAATTAAGAAACACTCTCGCTGGGCACTGTGGCTCACTACAATCCTATATCTTAGGGAGGCAGAGGCAGGAAGATAGCTTGAGCCCAGGAGTTCGAGATCTGCCTGGGCAACACAGCGAGATCCCATTCTCCACAGAAAGGGAAAAAAAAAAAAAAAGAAACATTCTTTTGTTCAGATAAAATTTCAGTAATGCACCCATGCCTGTAATCCCAGCACTTTGGGAAGCTGAAGTGGATGGATCACTTCAGGTCAGGAGTTGGAGACCAGCCTGGCCAACATGGTGAAACTCTATCTATAACAGAAATACAAAAAAAATTAGCCAAGAATGGTGGTGCGCACCTGTAATCCCAGCTACTTGGGAAGCTGAGGCAGGAGAATTGCTTGAAACCGGGAGGCAGAGTGCACTGACCCAAGATCGCACCACTGCACTCCAGCCTGGGCGACAGAGCAAGACTCCATCTCAAAAAAAAAAAAAAAAAAAAAAAAAAAAAAAAAAATTCAGTAATGCTTTAAAAAAAAGATGACTACTAGACAAATAAATTTCGACTTGAAAGATCACTAGAATTTGTTTCTTTCTGTTAAACTTTTTTTAAGCCAGAAAGTTAGATGGGAAAGATTTGTATTACTCAGTAACTCATTTTTTCTTTCCTGTCTAAGACTATCTCCAATTAGCACTACTGAATGGAAAGCATAAAAGAAAGTTCATTCTCTGATTCCTGAAGAAAACTTTCCGCCTCTTCTAGAAAGAGTCAGTGAGAACATGAGACATGAACAGTATCTTACAAGAGATAGCTAGATCGTACCATCTTTCAGAAATGAGTAGTTATTACTAATATGGAAATGAAAATAACATTTCCTACACAGGAAACATTGACTAGCGGTCTGTCAGTAATTATCCTGTTTGAATATTACTGGAGGCAGTACCACTAAACTCCCCGAAATCCTCTTACAGGATAAAATTCCTGCTAAGAAACGCTTTTTATCCACCATCTATGCTTTTTGGCAGAGGCAAAGAAACAGCAGTCATCCTGGAGGCAGAAGCTTCCTCATCCCTAATAGATCATCTCTTCACCCCAAGCCCAGAAGACTGTTTCTAGACTAAAGAATGGTCTACTCTAGTTTCAGCTCAACTTTATATTCTAAAACAAACTTGTCCAACCCACAGCCCGAGGGCCATATGCGGCCCAGGATGCCTTTGAATGCAGCCCAACAACAAATTTATAAACTTTTTTAAAACATTGAGTTTTTTTTTTTTTTTTTTTAGCTCATCAGCTATCACTAGTGTTACTATATTTGGTGTGTGGCCCAAGATAATTCTTCTTCTTCTAGTGTGGCTCAGGGAAGCCGAAAGATTGGACACCTCTGTTCTAAAAGATTACTGGATTTTGTTCTAAAAGGTTAAGTACAGTAGAAAAACTGTAAGTTTCAACTTCAACTAGTTGAGAAACCTAACCAGGCGACTGTCATCTGAACAAAATACTATTCTAAAAAAAAAAAAAAAATCTGTCATAATACTTACCGGTGTCTTACAAGAGTATAACCTGTATTTGCCTACCTTCAATCCATTCACTATAAGCTGTCACAGAGAACTTCTGGCCATCCACAGTATAAAATTCTCTCTGGGCAAGAGCCCTCCCACCGCTGCTATGATTTTCATAATTTCTCACAGATTCATTGCAAGAAGTGCTTCCACCATCAATGACACCAACTAAAGCCCAAGCTTGCCTAAAAGGAAAAAGAGCATGTGCATTTGATTATTTGTCATGGTATTCACAAAATCCCTGACAAAGATGTTATTACAGAGTGCTGTTTAATTCTGATATTTCATTTTTGTCCATCTCTAATGTTTTTTCCACATGTGCCTACAATTCCAAACCTTGACTGAAGTAACATCATAGAAGGAAATACACCTAGTTTTAAAACACTTGCTTGTCCAGCTCTGTAACAGGTGGAACATGGATGACTACAATTTCAGTTAATCATTGACTTACTTCCTCAACACACATCTATATCACACATATCATTGGGCCATAAATCCATTTATTTTCTTTCTCTTTTTTTTTTTGAAATGGAGTCTCAGTTTGTCACCAGGCTGGAATGCAGTGGCATGACAGCTCACTGAGACCTCCGCCTCCCAGGTTCAAGCGATTCTCCTGCCTCAGCCTCCCAAGTAGCTGAGACTACTGGCACGCACCACCATGCCCAGCTAATTTTTGTATTTTTAGTAGAGACGGGGTTTCACCATGTTGGCCAGGATGGTCTCAATCTCTTGACCTCATGATCCGCCCACCTCAGCCTCCCAAAGTGCTGGGATGACAGGCCTGGGCCACCACCCCTGGCTATTTTCTTTCTTTTAAAATGGTTATCACCTGCTCTCTTTGAAACTATCCTTTCTATTAATACAATGTTCTCAAAAATCTAACTGCATGATAGAATTACCTGGGGAGTTTGAAAAAGATATCAATGCTCAGATGCCATCTCAGATAAAGGGAATCATATTAATAATAACAGCAAAAGGTTGGGTCCTGCATTTGTTTTGATTTTTTTTTTACATAATAAATAAAAAAGAAAAAATAATAATTTATTTTTATTTTTTGGAGACAGGGTCTCACTATGTTTTTAAAGTTCCCAGGTGACTTGAATGTGCAGTTGCGCTTGAGAGCCACTGAGTTTGGGCAGTGGTTCTCAAACTTCAGTATGCAACCGGATCAACAGGAGAAGGGAAGGGTGTGCTGAATTCGATCGCTGGCCCCACTCTCCCAGTGTCTGAGGTAGGACCAGAGAATCTGCATTTCTAATGGGTTACCAAATTATGTTAATGCTGCAGGTCAGGGCACCATGATTTGAAAACCCCTAAATTAGAGACTAGAGGTTAGCTTAGTAATCATCAACCTTCAATAGCCTGGGGGTCTCATCCTTCTTCCTGACATAATTGATCTAAGGTGCACCATAGGTGTCTCCACTTTAAAAATTTTTTTAAAGTCTCCACTTTAAAAAATCCTTGCAAACTGAGAGATTTCTTAACATTCCTAAATTAAATCAGAGCTGTAGAATCAGTATCCAGCAGATTTTAAATTTTTAAAACACCATTATTTCTTTTTTTTCCCCTTTTTTTTTGAGATGGAGTCTCACTCCTGTTGCCCAGGCTAGAGTACAATGATGCGATCTTGGCTCACTGCAACCTCCACCTCCCAGGTGCAGGCAATTCTCCTGCCTCAGTCTCCTAAGCAGCTGGGATTACAAGTGCCCACCACCAGGCCCAGCTAATTTTTGAATATTTAATTTTTAGTAGAAACAGGGTTTCACCATGTTGGCCAGGCTGGTCTTGAACTCCTGACCTCTGGTAATCCAACCACCTCGGCCTCCCAAAGTGTTGGGATTACAGGCGTGAACCACTGCACCTGGCCTGAAAACACCATTATTTCTGATACTAAATATCTGAGAGACGTGCTCAGACTTGTGACCAAAAGCAATCAAAGCAAAGGGACGATTTTTAAAACCCAGAAAATTTGCTTTAGGACTTCTGGTTTAAAACATGAAAAGAAAAATGTCAACTTCCTATTCTAGAAATAAAATAACAATTATAATCTGTGTCTGACAGATGGCTGGATATTCACAGATAAAAGCTAACCAAAGCATGCCTACACCCTCACGAATTCCACAGCCGCCCCTGTATGGATTAGCTACTCTTTGGACAACAGTGCTTTGTAGTTTTATTTATATCCCTTGATACAGCAGAAAGAATCAAATAAAGAATGTCTCAATGTATTATCTCCTATTTGAGAGAAGAAAAGAGAGGAAGGATATCAGAGGCTTCCTTTCTTTACCAGAACTGCCTCAGCAACTATAAAACAATGTTCTTTCCCTCCTATTGACATTATCTCCAAAACACTCCTACTTCCCTCCTCCACTTGAGGGAAAATTTCAGTGCACCAGAACATTATCTTCAAAGGCCTATGTGCTTATGTACATTGGAGATAATGTCTATGCAATGGAACGTTGGCAAAAGATCACAACTATAATTCCTCTATGAAATCAAGGGTGATATTTTAAAAGGAATTGAGAAACCAGTAGGGAGAGGAACCTAAGAAAGTCAAAATAGGCACAGCTAATGCAAATCTAGAAACAATAATAGCATGAAGAAATAGAAGTTGTAATCCCTGGCATTACTGGATAATGAAACAAAGTAGTTCTCTAACTTTGAAAGAATCATGCTTCCACTCCTAAGTCCATAAATTATAGAAATATATGCACATGCACATCAAGAGTCGGATGGATCAAGGAACATCTGGGGAAGCAATTTTATACAGGTCCAAACTGGAAAGCCACTCAGATGGCCACCAATAAATAAACTGTGGTATATTCATACAACAGAAAATAAACAGCAATGAAAATGAGCCACTGTGGTATAGTCATACAACAGAAAATAAACAGCAATGAAAATGAGCCTCAGCCAGGCACATGACTCATGCCTGTAATTGCAGCAATTTGGGAGGCTGAGATGGGAGGATCACTTGAGGCCAGGAGTTGGAGACCAGCCTGGTCAACAGAGTGAGACCCCCATCTCTATTTATAATTTTAAAAAGAAAAGAAAATGAGCCAGCACTATATGCAACAATGTGAATAGCATTCAATAACACAACACAATAACATGCACAAAGAAGCCAGACACAAAATATCATATATTGTCTGCTTCCATTTATATGAAGTCGAAAATCAGGCAAGCTGAAACTTTAGTAGATCCCACAAATTCAGGAGGATGTCTCCCTTTGGTGGGGAAGACAGTGATTATTGTACAGCAGAGGGAGGAAGGGAACTTCTGGGCTGCTGGCAATGTCCTATTTCTTGACCTGGGTGGTGGCTAGGCAGGCATCACATTGTGGCAACTCATTAAGCTCTACATTCTTATTTTTAGCACCTTTTTGTATCATATTTCAAAAATAAAAAGCAAAACAAAAAAAAAACAACGCTTTGAGGTTTTGCACATGGAATTTCCTCGGTCTGAAAAAGCTTCCTTCTCTGCTGTCTACACAGCACACTCCTGAATTCCCTCCAGGTCTCTTGCCTTTCGGGAGCCTGTACCGATTCGCTAGGCCAATGTAGAGGCTCTTTCTATTAATACTTATGTTCCCATTACACCCTGTAACTGCAGCGTTTCTCACTACAGTGTATGATCATCATCTATTTGGGTCTCTGTTTATCCACGGGATTAACCGAGGGCTCTGAGACAGTATCCTTTCGTCTAACCATCCATGGATATCCAGCACTTCGTATCTCCTAAATATCTCCTATGTGAATAAAAGGCATTTCTAAAATGTTACAGACTGTTTTTCTTCCCTAGTTTTTGTCT
The DNA here is from genome assembly GCF_001604975.1 of Cebus imitator. Classification (NCBI taxonomy): domain Eukaryota; kingdom Metazoa; phylum Chordata; class Mammalia; order Primates; family Cebidae; genus Cebus; species Cebus imitator. Next base: position 346,589 of record NW_016107670.1, read on the forward strand.
TTCTATAGCCTTCTCTAGAATTGCTGTAGGTAATATCCCATTCCAACAATCGACCATCAAAGGAAAAAATAGTGCCTAGATCATTCTGGCATGTGGGTTTTGAGGTCTTCTTACTTTTTCCACCATAGATATTCCCTGACTTTACTAAGAACGTTCAGCAGAACTAAAAACTTCTGTTTTTTAAATGAAATGTTAGGCCAGCTACTTCCCCTTGACTCAGAACTGCATTAGGAAATCACAGTTAATTAGAATATGGCACAAGAAGGCTGGGTGTGGTGGTTCATGCCTGTAAAGCCAATGTTTTGGGAGGCTGAGGCAGGAGGATCACCTGAGCAAAAGAGTTGGAGACCAGCCTAGGCCACAAAATGAGACCCATATCTACACAAAGTTTAAAAATTAGACAGGTGGGGTGGCAATTGCTTGTAGTCTCAGCTACTTGGGAGGCTGAGACGGAAGGATGGCTGGAGCCCAGGAGGTGGAGGCTGTAACCACACCACCACCCTCCAGCTTGGGCAACAGAGCAAGACCCTGTCTCTAAAAATAAAAAATAAAAAGAACAGGGTACGTTAACCATAAATAGCAGAAATGAATTCTGCTATCTGGATGAATTTCCTAGCCCTCTTAACTTTTTTCTTCCTCATATGCGAGGGGTCTATACACCTGTGCCAATCAAACAAGCAGATTCAAATCAGCATGCAAAGGAGTCCAAAACAACAACAACAAAACTGTATATTCCGCCCCATAGGCTTTTAGGAAAGGTTTAGAACTTAGCATGAAATTCTGCCCTAACCTTTGAACTCGTAAGTTGCCTCAATTAGCCTGAGTTTCATATGATCTTCAGAAGGTAATGAAAGGAGGAAGTCTCTTCAGAGGCAGATTGTCCTTAAACTGCCTGGCTGTTTTTCAGTACCTCATTTCTAGTTCTCAGCTTTTCACTAGCCTGGCACTCCAGTTCACAAAGGGCTTCATAAGCGAAAGCCAAGGAAAACAGCTTCTGTATGCAGTGTCCTAGCCTCCAGCCCCATGTCTCAAAGCTACCAGGTGTACAAATGGTAGTGGGCCTTCTGATGCCTGAGTCCCGCTGCAGCTTCTTTCCCCAGCCTCAATCCTCTCACACAGACACAGACTCTAATAAGGATCTGGGAAGGTGTGCCTACCTGTAGCCCAGTCCTTGGATCAGTTCACTCCCCAACCGGTCCTGGATCATCTGGATGGTTCCTTGTAAGAGGCTTTTAGCGGCTGAATCCCCGACAGCTATGGCAACAATCCGACCTGGATCCTGGAATCTCAGAAACTCCTGAAGTCGCCTGCTCTCATTGTGGTATTCATGGGTATCAAACTTCTCACTTTCCAAAATTTTGGCTGTGTCTTGGTCAATGACCCTCACATTGAGGCCCCGGGAAAAGTCCTTTTCAAAGGTGTAGGACCCAAAGGGCAAGCCTGAGGAATTCAGGGTCTTTGCCAACAACGTCCATGATGTCTTCTGTGCCCCATGTAACTCCAGTGTCCCACCAGCTTCCACACCAATAAACTTTTTGCCAAATGTTGGCATACTTTCACCTTCATCTGACTTGCCATACAAGGCAATTGTCGCTTTGGATTTATAGCGGCATTTTTCTGCTCCAATATGAAGCGCCCCACCATCCTGGATCAGGATGTAACGAGTCCTCAAAGTAATATTTCTGGATCCATCTTTATTGTCCCCAAATACAAGCAGTCCTGCAGGGAACATCACCCCTGTAAGCCAACTTCTAAATCATCTTTCTGAGATACAAGGAAATAGATTTCACCTTAAGGTAAAATACACTTCCGCAATCAAGTCGGAAAAAAGAATTCACTAAGAGTCTGCTTAGAAAACCAAAGGGAAAAGTGAAGAGTTCATATCTTAATATACTCTCAATGCCCATGACTGTGAATTTCAATCTATTCATTTTAGAGGTTAAATAATTTCTCTTAAAAATATCTTAAGAGCCAGCCGGCTCTGTGGTGCAACAGATAGAACATTGGACTTCCAGCTGAGCTTGGTGTAGTCGTTCAAAAAACATCTAAAAGCCTACAAACCTGAATCTTATTTTTGTATATGTTTACTCATGTTAACTTTCTCATCACTCTCAGAATTGTAACAAAAATTTAGCTTTGACAGATCACCTCTCTGGTACTGTTTCCTTGTCTATAAATCAGGGGTCTTAATTTGAATGATACCTAAGGTCTAAGCTCTTAAATTCTATGGTGTTCATCTCTGTATAAATTCTCTGGCTTCATCTCAGGAACTTTCCAAGTCTCCATGGTTAGAGTGATACCACAAACTAAAGGCTATTCTGCCTAACAATAATTTTCTACACAAGAAACATCAACTATCCCCCACATTAAAGAGCAACCTTGCAGTTCCCATAGGCAAGAACCATTACCTACCTCCATCCTGAATGACTATAGAATGCACGGTGGCATCTGAGGTCAGACGGAGCATATCTCCCTCCTTGATAACAACTTGTTTTGCAGAATCTTGTCCTGGATCCCAGTTCCTGAGACGAGGATTTTGATCTGGGCAATTTTCTATAAACACATTAATATTCCATCCAACCCATTAAAATGCAAGTATAGTATAGCCAAATCTAAGCACTACCATTATTTACTGCAGATCTGTAAGAAATGTGCTAACATACTTTGATTCCCTGCCAGTAGAATGGAAATCCCACCCCTTTCCACTAGCAGAGAACCATCTTACTCTTTAATTTCTCAACACATTTCTGTTTTAAAGCATTACTGCAAAACTAAATTGCTAGTGTCTAGTTCAGGACAAACTTCACGGAAAAAGAAAAAAAAAAGAGTTCACCTGAATCATCTACTCTGGAAATAAACCAATAGAAAGAGGCAAAATTATAAATTGTCCTGGGAGTCACACTAGAAAGCTGTTTTAGAAAATATGTTCGCAACATCCTGGTAAAAGTGAAAATCGCTAAATAATACATTTATCAGGTCTTCATAAGTTCCTTCCCGTACACAGTGAATAATGAAGTAGGTGTTAATAGCACTTCTCTCCAAGACCGAGAAACAACATCACTATCTTCAGCCATGCGCGCTCTCCCAACAAAATGAAAGACGCAAGTGGCTAACAATAAAACTTTTATTTTCAGAGATGAGGAAATTACAGGTTAGAGAAGCCAAATATTACTTAGAAACCTGAGTGATATGCAAGTTTTCCCTTTTAGAAAATGAGATTCTTTACTTGTAGTGTTCCTTTACTGGAATTAGAACCTGGCTCTTGAATAGGTATTATAATAATGAAAATATCAAAGTATTTAAATAAAATAGTCATAGCTATTTAATGCATGACACCTTTAATGTCTACCATAATTTTGAAGAGGGGAGAAAAAAAAATCACATCTTCAATTTTGATCAACTAATGATCAAGTATTTGTGGAAAATCAATTTATCCACTCTGTACCAGATATTTTAAAATTTATAAAGCATAGAATCAGCTCACATTTCCTCAGAGTTTATATTCAAGCTTTGGAGAAAAAAACCACCCAGTATGAACAAATGAAATGCTGAACAATATGGTAGTGACTTGAGGTTCAAAAGACCTCAGGCAAAGGAGGCATGGGGCTGGAGTAACTGAGGCAGCTTCATGAACAGGTGACCCAAGACCTGGGCAGTATTTAAACAAGAGGATCAGAGAACACTAGTAATACTAGTATCCCTTGTGATCCAAGTAGTCCATTTGGTTGCTCAGTTAGAATTCCAAGATGGCTGTATTTAAACTGAGCAAAGGTAGGAATAAGCAAGATATGCTTGAAAACCATATGAAGAAATTCCTTTCATTAAGATGGAAGGTATATGTTGAGGAATAACATGAGAAAAAATAGAGAAGTGGGGTGCTGCACAGAGATATTGTTCTATACAGAAAAAAAAAAGATTCCTCATTTTGAACTTGCATAACACTAATGCAAACATCTTCCTGTTTCTGAGCTCTTACGATGCCCTAGATTTATGCTCTCTCTTTAAGGTGATATTAACCACAGCTAAAATTAGTCTCATCAGTTATATCCCTGGCAATTATTTCATGGTATCCAGTTTTCTCACAGCAGTTTCATAACTGTTGATATTTAACGCTTCTGATAAGTCAATGAGTATACTATTACAATAAAATCAATCTTTAAGCTTCCCTTCCCATCAAAAAAACAACAAAAAAAAACCTCTTAAATTTGTTTTGACTTAATAATGAGGATTCCTTGAACTTTTCTTCTACTTCCCTCTTTCCATAAAACATCTACCTGAAATTCTCCATAGTGTTATAACAAGCACTGTATCTAGCTACAAAGAAGGAAATCCAGTCTTTTGAAGTCTGGAGCCTACTTCAATGGTTATATAATTTCTCTTAATTGTTTATAATTATTCCTCAGGAGAGCATGCTTCATTAGAACCACCACCAAAAATTCCAGGCGATTTCCTTCCAGTAAAACGCACTTAATGAGAAAATCTGTGGCCCGTACTAAGCACTGAAAAATAGCTCAGCCAGCCCCACCTTCCCAGCTACCCACTTGCAGAGCAGTGAGTTATATTATCGAAGTTATGTAATGGCAATTACCACAGTCAGGCTGTCCCTGAAATATTTCAGCATACCAGATCTTTCCACTGATGATCTGCACTTACATTGCCAAAATGTGAAACTAAAGAAAATTGATTCAAGGAACCACACCAGCAATGCCCTGTTTTAGACGGAATATGAAAATACCAATCAAAGCCACAGACTTCAGCTCTGATTTCCCACTAGTCTAGCATCCCTTTACTGCAGAATAATTGGGAAGTATGAATCAGCACAGCGAACTTAGTTATTATGAATCAGCATAGAGAACTTGGTTATTCAGCAGGGAAAAGGAGAGAGGAAGTCATATGGCATGCAATGGAAATCAACATAAGTTCATAATGTGTTCTACTAGTTTGGTCCCTAAGGATACTAATATGCATGTCTCTCTCATTTCAGGTTTATTTTCTTAGAAGTATTTAGCACTACCTCTCCTGGAACCTTAAATTTTTTTTAAAAATCCCTTAAAGGACCCAGAAAAACTAAATAATACAATATTCGTAGTCTTATAAGTAGTAAAATGCTTCTGAGCTGTTATAGCCACTTAAGGAAGCACTTAACTTGACAAAAATCTGTTGTGGACTTTGTTTAAAAATGCAGAAAAATACGGTACCCAGTGCAGACTATTAAGAGTCTGCTTCTCCCTTCACAGCCCCGAGCCCCCTGATTTTAGACAGATGGATGGTATTCTTTTATGAGGGAATTAATTGTTTGTATTCTATTAAGGCTTAATGGCAACCAACTTCTTTAAAACTTTTCAAAGTATTGATATATCATTAACTTGAAAAGAAAAGACCATTTAAGAAATTAAAATCTCCCTGGATAACATTTAACTAGGAAGAAATGACTGATTTTTAGATAATGACGTCAGAACTTTTATCCTAACGAATGCTTCCCTTCCAGGATATATATTGTTACTCACAAATATTTGAAGCTTTTCCTTTGGAACTGCTTCCCAAGCCCATTTCAAGCCACATACACAAATCTTATTATTTGTAGTCACTTACTTTAAAAAAAAATTTAATCTAGTTCACTACATTTATAACCAAAACAAACTTGCAGCCAAGCATGGTGGCTCACACCTGTAATCCCAGCACTTTGGGAAGCCAAGGCGGGCAAATCACTTGAGGTCAGGAGTTCAAGACCAACTTGGCCAACACGGTGAAACCACAACACTACTAAAAATACAAAAATTAGCCAGGTGTGATGGTACTTGCCTGTGGTCCTAGCTACTTGGGAGGCTGAGACAGGAGAATCACTTGAACCTGGGAGGCAGAAGTTGCAGTGAGCCAAGATGGCACCACTGCATTCCAGCCTGGGCAACAGAGTGAGACTCTGCCTCAAAAAAAGAAAAAAAAAAAAAAAAAAACTTGCCACAGTCCAAAAATCATACCTACCATAAGAAAGCATTTACAAAACAGGTGCTCCAAGACCTTCTAGAGCACTGGAACAAAGCATCACAATGGACAGAAAGAGCAATCATTGAATTGTATCATTTCCAACAGATTATTGAACAATTGCTCTCATTCATAAGAAATTATACCTCATATTACCTAACTGCATATTAGTTAGCTAAGGCTAACTTAAGATAAAAATTTTTTTTAAGTATTCTACTATTTCCTCCCCTTTTTTCTTCTAGAATATGTTCTATGTACATACAGGCAAACTTACCATCTGGAGCATATTTTGAGGATATTCCTAAAATGATTGCAAGTGCAACAAAAAATGAGAAACTAGTAATAGCAAAACAAATGAAAGTATTTTTGTGTCTCTTTTGCTTTCGACTTTCTCTCTGGGCTTGCTGTTCTTCAGGTAAGAATGCGAAGGTTGCCCGGTCTTCTCGTCTGATGGAGGTAAATTTGGCTGAAGCTTGACTCTTTGGAGGGGGAGGGGGACGCAATGGGACAACCTTCCCTGGAACGTAGCCGGATGAGTGATGACTGTTTCCATTCTGAGGCTGGAGGAAAGCAGGGGCGTGTCCCCTGGAATCAGTGGCATACATGATACACTGTCACTGTGAAAGGAAAAAAAAAATTAAGCTTCAGTAAGTGAATATTTTAATTTTAAAAAAATTTAGAAACTAATATTTTTCAATTTCTATTTTTTAGAGACAGAGTCTCACTCTGTTGCCCAGACTGAAGTGCAGTGGCATGATCACAGATCACTACAGCCTCACACTCCCAGACTCAAGCAATCCTCCTGCCTCAGCCTCCCCAGTAGCCAGGACTACATGGTGCATGACACCGCGACTGGCTAATTTTTAAATTTTTTGTAGAGATGGGATCTTGCCATATCACCTAGGCTATTACTGAGCTCCTGAGCTCAAGTGATCCTCCTACCTCAGCTTCGCAAAGTGCTGAGACTACAGGCGTGAGTCCCAGCATCCAGCCAGAATGTGTGAATTGTAAATGGTTTTTATAAAGTACTTTTAAATTGTGTTAAACATACCATAAACTTATATTTTAACTATTTTCACTGTACAATTCAATGGCATTAAATACATTCACAAAGTTTGTGACCATCACCACTATCCATTTCCAGAACTTTTCATCATCCCAAACAGAAACTCTGTATCCATTAAGTAACTCTCCATTTTTCCCAGCCCCTGATAACCATCATAATGACTTTTTGAAAATATCAAGTCAGCTTACATCCCTGACCATCACCTTCACTACTTGTGTTCTGCTGTCACTGCTTCTCAACCCTGGTTCCATGCTATAATCACCTGCTAAGGCGAATGCTCAGTGCACCACTCCTCAACAATTAAATCAGGATTGCTGTCCCTAGGATGCTCCCTAAGTGATTTTCATGAACATCTAGGTTGAGAGCCGCTGTTCTATGCCAGCTGTTCTCTATTTTCAGCATGCATAAGAATCATCAGAGAAGCTTGCTAAAAGCGTGGATTCCTGGGCTCTTTGCCCTGTATTTCTGGCTCAGCTGGTGCAAAGAGGGCCCTGGATTTTACATTTTAAAAAATATATCTTGGTGACCCTGAAGCAGGTCACACTTTGAGTATCATTATTCTAAGCTCTTCAAATTGAAGACAAAAGTCCATGTGTCATGAGGACCCAAAGTGGCCCTAAAAAAAGTTCCAGTAGATAGGCACTCACGTGTGGGTGTTCTAATTTCCCCACTAGACTTATCTAGTGATTAAGCAATTTAAGTATTTCTGTGTTATCACTTAACTATATAGATTGTTAATTCATTTAGTGAGAAAGTCTGAAGTTTATCTTATCTCTTTAAATCCTCAAATTTTGTCTGGAAAAAAACAGGTATTTAAATATTATGGTTAAGATGATAAAAACAGCTAACACAATTAGTGCCTTATGTGTATTCATTCACTTATTTAATACAACAAATCTACAAGGTAGACGCCATTACCTCCATTTCACACATGAGAGAAACTGAGACCCTAAAAAGTTAATTAACTTCCCCAAAGATCACACAGTTAATACAGAAGTGAGCCAGGATTTAAACCTAGGTATTTTTACTCTAAAGGTTAGGCTCTTAACTTACACCACTGTGTCTTTCCAAACAATTGAGAGGCAAAGAATGAGCTTTGCAAGGGTGTCACTAGAACTCAGGGTGCTGAGTCTGAAAGGCATATAAATCTTCCCAGGAATGCTTCATACATAATTTTATAAACTACACATGATTCATTTTTAACAGAAGCTGACACACCAAAACAGGGAAGTCCTTTTTAATTTTTTATGTTCTCTATAGTGAGCACTTACAAGTTTTTGAATGAAAAAATAAGTTTTGAATGAAACCTTACTCTGTTAAACTGCCAAGAGGAAGGAAGAAGGGAGAGAGGGAGGGAGGGAGGGAGGAAGGAAGGAAGGAAGGAAGGAAGGAAGGAAGGAAGGAAGGAAGGAAGGAAGGATTGTTCTTATGGCAATGACAGGGGATACATATATGGTGTGCTCTATGGCTTCAGAAACATGGTGCTTAACCTCTTACATCCCTTCCTTAACAACTAGAGCATCTTCATTCAATACCCTTACAATTAATCCCCTTCATCTTCTGCCAAACAGTGAATAAGATTCTAGTCATAAAGTACTTCCAAATTGCTCTAAACTATCAGCAAACCCATTAAACACAGAATAGTCATTAGAGAAGCCACAAACAAGCAATTCCCAGGACCCAAACGACCTGGGAATTAATGGGGGCAGAAAGAGAATCTAATCAAGAATTGATGCTGATTTTACACGGGGCAAAGAACATTCTCAGAGTCAGTGTGTCTGTCAAAAACACTTGGTTTGTGGGGTTTGATTTCTGAACAAAAGCAATTATTTAGATGAAGCTCAAGCTTCATGACAAAAGAAAAACACCACCATTCAAGGTGCTATTGAAGAACTGCTGCATGTGCCAAGCAGCAGACCAAAATAATGGAGATATCCTGCTGGAAAAAATGAAAGAGTACAATACACACCCCGTTATGATCCTCTCTTAACAAAGAAAGGGCTAAAGTAGATATTTTTGAGTGTCAGCTCACCAGGGTGGGAGGGGAATCACAGCCCTAATCTGCTCTGAAAGGAAGTGGGAATCTTTTGTTTCTGAGGCTGCAATCATTTGATACTTTTATTGTTTCAGGGTGAGAAAGGTTGTTATTACTTAACAGGCTGGTAGGGGTGGGGGTCTTCCGTGGGAGATAATGGGTCTCCAGATGTACCCACAACAAAATAAAAGGCATGAGAGGCTAAATGAAGTCACCAGCCTACTGGGAATAATTTATGTCTTCACGGTCAAAAAATGGATCCCAACATGAAAATTCAGATGGCATCTGTCACAAACTAAAGTGGTCAATAAATCAAAAGTAAGCATGGTTGTGTTCTTCCTATAAAGCTCCTGCAAAACACTTGCGTGTCTATGCACATGTTCTGAATCCATTAGCTCTATTTTACTGAAAAACACGTAAATGTATAAGCAGCAAATACAAGATTCTTTTCCTAAAAGGTAGTATGGGCCTGGCGCGGTGGCTCATGCCTGTAATCCCAGCACTTTGGGAGGCCGAGGCGGGTGGATCACGAGGTCAAGAGATCGAGACCATCCTGGTCAACATGGTGAAACCCCGTCTCTACTAAAAATACAAAACATTAGCTGGGCATGGTGGCGCGTGCCTGTAATCCCAGCTACTCAGGAGGCTGAAGCAGGAGAATTGCCTGAACCCAGGAGGTGGAGGTTGTGGTGAGCCGAGACCGCTCCATTGCACTCCAGCCTGGGTAACAAGAGCAAAACTCCGTCTCAAAAGAAAAGGTAATATGGTGTTGCACCATATGTTACAATAAAAAACACCAAAAAATCATATTTAAACAGCTCCCTCAATTTATTCCAATTTTTTAAAGATATATTGCTTTAGGATTTCACTTTATGTTTGCAGATTTACTTTAGGCATAATATGTATTAATTACTTTAAAATATAGTAATTGATACTTATAGATCTAAATTATTCATGGAAAAAACTGGCATTCATTCAGTAAACTAATTGTGAGCTCTTGCTATCATTAGAGGATTATGGTAGGAACTATGGGGTATACAGACAAAAGATTTACAGCATCCCCAAGAAATGCAATTCCTAAATTCCATTTTAAATCACTTGTTTCGAAAGCATGTGAGGTTGACCAAGTTTCCCAGGCTATCTCAACAATGGCTGTTTAATCTCTAAAGTTGTTAGTACTTGTATCTGGGGACCTGAGAACAAAGGAGGAGCCTACCAGGGGAAAGACAATGAAGAGTTTCCTCTGGCGTACAAGGCAAACATTAGGCGCCATTTTAATAATTTCACTACAGACCAGTATTTCACTTTAATACTCAGTTTGTATCACATGCTATTTTTTTAAAGCATCGTATTTCTAGTGGAAAACACATGCAATGCAGAAGGAGCACATGAGTACTTTATGACACATTTTTAGATCAACTACAGACCATGGCAATACCTAAAATAAGACAGATAATCCAAAATGGGGATAATCTAAGTCATTCATATTAAAATTGGAAATGTACTCCACAAAGCTTTTAAAGTATAATTTTTGGTATTTAGGTATTCCTTGAGAGAGTCATTCTGTGAGTATTTATTTACTGGATTATTAAAAGTGGTATCACAAAAGGCTTGGTTATGAATCAAGCTAGCAAGTAAGCAAAGCAATCAG
>NW_016107670.1:358157-381886 GCF_001604975.1 Cebus imitator
AAAAAAAAAAAAAAAAAAAAAAAAAAAAACTCTTACAGGATCATGTTACTTTTTGCCTTGTTACAAGTAAAATTTCAATGAAGCAAACAAAATAGCACTTGAAGATAAATCCTCTCAGCAAGGCAGTTTACTTCTATAGAAGGGTGCGGCGCACGGGTGGAGCAATGGTGGCCACATGCTTGGACATGGGAGGAAAAGGGGCACCTATGTCTGACTCGGGTGGTCCCTACTGTTGTGTCATTCCCCTATTGGCTAGGGTTAGACAGCACAAGCTAGACTAATCCTGATTGGCTATTTTAAAGAGAGCAGGAGTCGGGGCTGGAGTGGAAGGGTGCGTGGTTTGGCGGGAAGGACGGTTACTGGTGGGTCAGAGCAGGTAGCCAGGGGTGACCTAGGTCAAAAGTGACCAGAGCAGGTGACTGGAGCAGGTGACCAGGATGAGTCAGGATGGAGCTGGGGGCCAGGGTAACAGATGTGAACTACTGATTAGGCCTGGTGGAGAAGGTTGTTTACTGGAACTACAAGGAAGTTAAATTTTAAAATAGAGAATTAAAGATTAAGAGAGCTGAACATACTGACATACTAATTCTTTGAGGAGAAACTTGGGGATCACTATATCTAACAGCCTTATGTTTCAGTTAATTTACATCCTTGTTCATCTGCAGCAGACCATAAGCCTCGAGACCAGGAGTGATTGGTATTCTCACAAAAGCTTATATACAGTACATATTCAACAAATGATTGTTGAATTTAGATCACAAATTCCTGCCAAGAAACTAAGCAAAAATGCTATATATATATAGTTTTGAATACAAGCTGTACATATATATATATATACATACACACACATATACACACACACCCACATATATACACACACACATATATATACCCATACACACACATATATACACACACACATACACACACACACACACACACACACACACACACACATATTTACTGGGGAGGAAACAAACAAATGATTGAAAAAATTAAGTCCACTTTCATTCCAAAATCAATTTGATTTTGTGTAAGCATACTGCCAAAGAATCTCTTGAACTAGATTCCTCTCTCTCTCTCTCTCAAACACACACACACATACACAGAGAGAGAGAGAGAGAGAGAGAGAGAGAGAGAGAGAGAGAGAGAGAGAGATCTCCTATTTAATCCTTCTTTGATATCCTGAGAAATTTGACTAATTTCTGTATCAGTTTCTCTGATTCAGGAGAAAACTGAGAACAACACTACTTAAAGCAAAAGAAGTCTGGGTGAATTTTTATAAAACGCAATTCTAGTATGAAAACTAATAGGTGACTAACAAGTATTATTAACAACTACAGGAAGGAATTCCAAAGATAAAGAGCGGCAAACTACCTAGATAAATTCAACCTTTCACAATATTTTGTAATAGTTTTAACGGCACATAATGAAATGCAGTAGGCACACAGGCAAAAAGAAACATTCCACTTCACTTTATAATGTTATGCTGACAGCCAATAAATGCTGTGATCAAAGAGAACAGCTTCTCAATACAGAGAAAGCGGCAGCAGTTCAAAACTAGCAGGAGCTCTTTAAAAGGGCTTTTAATGTTCTTTCTGCTGCTGAGATGTTAATATGCAAGACAAAGGTACTTGTCACTTACGTGGCAGTTAAGGACACTTGCCCCCTAGGACATATCATCAGTCCCCCAAATAATCTAGCCCTTCCAACCCAACGCAGAGAAGGTCCCATAGCCACATAATCACATGTCAAGAAATGCATATTGGTCCCAACATCCCCTCATATTGAACAACTAATGAAAATGTAATACTTTTTATTCATTTAAGCTCTTTCAAATCATGCCTAGACTTTTTAAGAGAACTAATTTTTTAATGGAAGATTCAGGCTTATAGGAATAGCCAAGAAGTTGGTACGATCTAATCAAGTCTCTTGTTTTTTGATCGAGGACACAATTTTTTAAACAATATTCAACCTAAGGGTCAAGTTACAATCTTTGCTTTCCAAGAGTTTCAGTACAGCTGGCCAAAATTTGGCTAAGTAATTTTTTCTTTTTATTAAGATCTTAGAAGACCTTTCTAACACATTCACCAGCATGCCCGAAAAGTAAAAACATGCAGCAAAAAGTAAAAAAAGGAGCATGAATCATCATGAAAACAGATGTTACTATAATTATTTGTACTTCTGACCTAATAAAATATTTAACCAGATTCTAACTGCCTTGAATTTTCAATTAATAATTCCACATTCCCAACGTCCTACTTTCGGAAGAACACAACAAAAAATAAACATCAGGGATCACTATTTAGATTTTCTGGGTGGTTTGGTTTTGTTTGAGGGGAAGCAAGGTTAAGGTAGGTGTTGCATTTAGTTTTGTTTTAGATTCAGATTATGTCCATTGACAAACTGAACTCAATAAATACCTTGTACACAAAAAAGTGTTCAATAAGAAAATAACCTTAGCAAAGGAGACTTTTTAGGTCCTCTAATTCCCCAAGTTTCAAATAAATATTTAAGTGTGGCCAATATTTTCAAGAAGATTGTATACTTAAATAGCTATTATAAAGGTTTTCAAATACAAAGGTTGAAACAAAGTGTGTGGGTAGGGAGGAATATTTTCAAATGTAGTTTAGCGGAATGTAATGCATTACATATTCTATTTCTGGAGCACACAGGATAATATACACTTTTTAAAAAAACAACCACTGCAAAGAATTCAACATAAATCCTAGGTCTAGACATACAACTATTTAGGAGAAAACGGACACAGATGGTTGAAACAATTAAGTCAACTTTCATTCAGAGATCCGTTCAATTGTGCATCAGCATACTCTCAAAGAATTGAAAACCCTTAGACCTCTAAACAGATATGGGGCCAAGGACCTGGGTCCCGTGAAGGTCACTGAAAAATCAACTCACAAAAGCCAGATCAACAGTGGAAAAGACACACAAATTTATTTAACATGTTATACACAGGAGCCTTCAGAATGAAAACCCAACCCCCAGGTGGGGTACAGAAGTATGTATCTACCCTCTAGAAATCAGAAAGAATGCAGACTCAGAGCACAGCCAAAAAACAGGTTATGGCAGTAAATCAGGTTTTAGCTGCAGGACAGGTTATGTGAGGAGACTTGGCTAGCAAAGGTGGTCTTGTTATGTAGATGAACCTCACAGGTAGCACCCCTCAAGAGGAGAGATGGCAAATGTTTCTTTCAGATCTTTAACGTGTCAGACTCAATTAATTCTTTCTAAATCCAGACAAGAGAAAGCCTGGTTGCATTAATGCATATTTTCTATAGATGCAAATTTCCCCCACAAAAGACAACTTTGCAGGGCAACTTCTGTTTGCTGGTCCTCTGACAGCCATCTCAAAATATGTCTAAGAAATATATTTTGGGGTAAAATATTTTGATTTTCCACAGGACATGCCTTCACACTGTCCCACAAGGCATATCTTCGCCCTTGTCACAGCTCTTTTGTCCTTTTCAACTCTCAAAAATCAGTATGAGTCACAATCACCTGCAATTGTTTGACACGGTTCCAAGAAATGTGACACTCTGCGCAGTTAGTTTACTTACACAGATCCTTGTTTTATTTACTTATTTAGAGACGGGCTCTCGCTATGATGCCCAGGCTGGAGTGCAGTGGTGCGATCTCAGCTCACCACAACCTCTGCCTCCCAGGTTCAAGCACTTCTCAAAGAATTGAAAGAACTGAAAATTCTTTCAGCCTCTCAAATAGCTGGGACTACAGGCGTGTGCCACTGTGCCCAGCTAATTTTTGTATTTTTAGTGGAGACGGGGTTTCACTATGTTGGCCAGGCTGGTCTCTAACGCCTGCCCTTGTGATCCTTCTGCCTTGGCCTCCCAAAGTGCTGGGATTACAGGTGTGAGCCACCACGCCCAGCCTCTTGTTTACTTTACTTTTATTATGTAGCCAGGTCAATGTTCAGAGGTAGAAGGGAAATGCACCAACTCTTAATTATAAACCTCTCCCTATGAAGTAAAAGGACAAGGGACTGAGAACCCCTAATTGTTTATATATGCCCCTGCCTGCTTTATCCATATGATAAATCACTTGGGAATATCATTCCCAAGTGAAGCTATTATTATAATAAACATCTGTATACACTAGACTTTTAGACTTTTAGATTCACACCATGTATCACTCAGATAATCTCCCTCCTCAAAGAAAAAAATACTCTCCCCAGTCCCAAAAATCCATTAAATTATAATACAGCAAAAGCATAAGAAGCTGTGGGAGTTTTGGCTCCCTAAAAGTTCACTGACATGAGGCAGATTGATTCATAGAAGAAAAGGCATGTTTAATATATATGTCTGGGAGCCTTCAAAAGGAAAACCTAACTTCCCAATGAGGCACAGAAGTTTACATGAGGTTACAGAGAGAATGAGGACTTGGATCCTGGTAAAAACAGGTTCTGGGAAAGAGATGAGGAGGAATTCTATTGAGAGGCAATAAATGATTACTAGGGAGAATGACTGGATGGGGGATAGAAATTAACTTCTAAATAGTTCTTTTTGGAATTTAAACGAATACTCTTTATCCTGAATGGGATCTGTTCAGGTATGGTTAGATTGTGGCCCTTTCTGCAATGGATAATGAGTAACAGCGAAAGACTCTGGGATAATTGCTCTCCTTGCTTGGGGGGGAGTGGGGGTGGGGGTGTGGCAGTCAGTCCTATCTCTGTAGATAAAGGAAAAGTCTCTCCAGGCATTTTTTGATTTTTAAAGTCTTCTAATTTAAAATATTCATTTTACCAGGAAGCCATATATTGGGGTGAAGTATTTTTACCTTCTTCGGAATATTTCAAACCTATAGTCCTAAAAAGACTAAATTTACTTAAAAAAAAAAAAGATACTAAGCTTTCGAATTAGAATAAATATTACTTAAAATTGAAAGATTTATTTTTCCTGCTTAAACACTTACTTTTGTATTAAGCCAGTTTTTTTGCTAGAAAACTACTAAAAAACTAGTTAGGAAATACATCTCTGGAAAAACAAAAATTAATTATAATTTTAAAAATTCAGATTAGTAACTTAGCTACAATTTCACTAAAGTGGACATATCCTTGGCAAATTACATTGGACTCTCCTGTTAAAATATAAATCCCTCAAAACAAAGAGTGTCTATTTATAATGTTTAATGCCAAAAGTGAACCAAGTGAAAACATTTTAAAATGAAATAAATGACTTTAAAGAAATATTTAAAATTCCTTCTTACGTTTCTGTCATTTATGCAAGGTAAAGGAGGCAGCTGTCCAATTTTTCTTAGCCCAAATATAGTAATTAATCATATCTTTTTCCAACGATGTTAAGCCCATGAGAAGTAATGTTTGACCCTAAAGCCAATAAGGCTGATATGGCCAAAAGGTTAAAATGCCTTATCATGGCCAAAAAAAGAAAAGCATAAAAGGAAAAAAATGCAGACCTACCACAGACCAAGGGAGGCGGAAGGGTAACAATTAAGAGCACCTAACACTCTGTGACCAACCAAAAATAAAAATAAGAAGAGAGCAAAGTACATGGGCCTCTAGGTGGAAGTAAAGAACTAGGAGAGAAATTGCAGGAAGATACTGTTCTTCAACCGGGAAAATTAGAAAAAAGGGAAAAGGATCATCTTACCTACCAGTCATTCTCTATTCCCTTCGGTTTCCTTTTTTCCTATTATCATTTCTCAGATTTCTTTCTCTCCTTAATTCTTTTTATTGAAAAGCAGTTCTCTTTTCTCCCTTCCTTCCCAGTGATCCTAGACCATCCCCCTTCGCCCTTGTTCTCAACTGGCTGGGAAGATTCAAGAGCGGCTTCCAACCTGCTGGCAGTGACGGATGGCTGTGCAGAGGCACACAATGGCGAGTGCGGGCGCGTCACCAGCCTTGCAGCTGGCCTTCCAAAGAAAGAACCAAAGCCGACGTCTGTCCTGAGGGAGGCTGATTTAATTAAGGTTATAGCAAAGGGCAGAGCTGCCTGTGGGCTGCATTCTCTGCAGAGGGCCAGGGACAACGCATTAAAATACTTCTCAAGAAGAAAAAGCCAAGAAAGTTATGTTGGTAAAATGTTGAAAGGTGGGAAAAATGAAAAGACAACAGAGATATGTTTGAAAAACAAGCAAAGACCTGTCAAATTTCAGGATCTAGTGATGTACAGATACCAAAATGCAATGACAGTAGGAAACTCAGGAGTATGTTTTGATGTGCCTTTCACACTAGAAACATTTCGGATGAATAATGAGATGCCCAGACTGACGTGATGCAGGGTCGTTCAATCCAGCATCATAGCAAAGTTTCTATCAATGGCAGGGCGAGGACCAGAACCCAAGTGTACTATTTCAACTCTGTAATACATTGCCCTTTTTTTTTTTTTTCCTGAGACAAAGCCTCACTCTTGTCCCCCAGGCTGGAGTGCAATGGCGCTATCTCGCTATCTCCGCTCACTGCAACCTCTGCCTCCTGGATTCAAGCAATTCTCCTGCCTCAGCCGCCCGAGTAGCTGGGATTACAGGCACCTGCCACCATGCCAGCTAATTTTTGTATTTTTAGTAGACACAGAGTTTCACTATGTTTGGCCAGGCTGGTCTCGAACTTCTGACCTCAGATGATCCACATGCCTCAGCCTCCCAAAGTGCTGGGATTACAGGCGTAAGCCAGTGTGCTCGGCTCATAGCCTATTTTTTAATATAATCTTAACCACTCGGAATAAAGCCTTTTCAAACAGGGAACAAGTTCTGTTTTGAGCATCTCTTAGGAGAAAAGGGGTCTGCTAGACAGAGACCCAATTGTACAAAAAATAAACATGTAATAAACTTTCAAGAAGCTCACAGCCCAGCATTTAGGGTGAGGAAGAGCAGAAAGACAACACAAGTAAGCAAGCAATTAAACTGAATGTTGAGGCAAAGAAAGTGGGCTGAGGAGGGGGTTGCTTGAGTCTACTACATCCCTATGAATGGAAGAGAGTTTAGTTTTCTAAAAGCCCTGGCAAACGTACTCACCCAAATGTGCACCATCAGACTATTACTAATATCTTTCTTACTTTGCATATGTAAACTAATGTCTACCACTAAACTCTGCCATTAAAATGACCACACACTGCCCAACAGGGACTAAAAGGTATGGAGGAGGTGACAGACTACAGAAGTCTTTCATATTCTTCCAAAGGGTTGTCACCTGCAGGTGAGTTCCAGGCCAAATTACAAAACGGTCATAGTCTGTCTCTTCCTAGGGCATGTGAAAACTAGGCCAAACAAAACGACCATATTACACCTTCTCAACAATTTATGTTCAAGACTCAATGGTGCTACAGAATCAAAAGGCAGAACTTCTAACCAACAAGTACATACTCAGCACTAGAATGGTGGCTGGACTTAGCTGAATAGGGATAGACTGTGGCTAGGAGGAAGGGCACAATGATGTGCACCTGCAGTCCCATCTGTTCAGAGGCCGTAGCAGTTGGATCACTTGAGCCCAGGAGTTCAAGGCTATACTGTATTAGGACTACTATAGAGCCAATGCACTCCAGCCTGAGTAACCTAAAAAGACCCCACCCCCACCCACCCCATCACCACTCCCCCGCCCCCCCCCCCCCCCCACCCCAAAAAAAAATACTGGCTAGCAGCAGCACAGCAGGCAAACAGGGGCTATGTGACAAGCCCAAGGGCTGAAAGCACTAACAGGAATCAAGAAGAAACACTTGAGGGTTAAAGCCAACCTCACACTCTGCCCAGCCCAGTTCAAGCATGTTTTTAAAATCCTCATGGATAGTTTTTTCTTTTTTATAGTGGTGGCACTGATGACATTAAAAAGCAATGTTATTATGCGTGCAGTGGCTCACACCTGTAATCCCACCACTTTGGGAGACTGAAGTGGGAGGATCACTTGAGGCTAGGAGCTCAAGACCACCCTAGGCAACATGGTGAAACCCTGTCCCTACAAAAAAAAAAAAAATACAAAGATTAGCTGGACATGGTGGTGCATGCCTGTAGTCCCAGCAACTCAGAATGCTGAGTTGTGGAAAGATAGCTTGAGCCCAGGAGGTAGAGGCTGTGGTAGCTATGATCACACTACTGCGCCGCAGACTGGGTGAAAGAGTGAGACCCTGTCTCAAAGAAATAATTTTTTCTAAAGTTATGTGTTTTTTCAAACCACAATTTTTTAAAAAAAGGAAAAACAGGATAACTCATTTTTCTAATTCCTTCTGAAACAGGAATCAGGCATCTGTCCCTGTGTTAAACTAAATCTTTCCCATTCCTAAAATGTTAATAATTAAGTTTCCAAACTTCATTGTCTGTGAAAAATGACTCATTCTTCAGAGAATTGAATCACCATTACAGAGACCATTAAGACAACAGAGGGTTTGCAGTTTCCAAAGGGCACACCAATAATTAAGTAAAAGCCTCAAATCGATAACAAGTGCATACTGGAGGGGGACTTAATCTGACCTGACCATGATATCACATTTGCAGTGGATACTCCTATGTTTTAAGATACTTACGTGAAACTCAGTCAGAGGTCAATTCTTTTCTCATGGGCTCAATATGGATTGTCTTAAATTTCAACTCTTTCAGGCAACAACGTACTAATGACACTTCTAACTAGTGGTAAAGCCATATTAAAAAAATATTAGGGCTAAGAGTGCCACAATCTCTATCAGGCAAACTTTTCATAACATAAAATTCCTATCAAATATTGTTGAACTTTTACTTATGGTTCAAACTACAATGGACCCTTAATACAACAAATATAAAAAGGTTTATCACTCACCACTATGTAATGAAAATAAATGTCTTGTTACAAATCTGGTTAAAAGGTTAGCCTAATAATAACAATTTCAAAGCAGACTTGCCTTATAGATCAAAGGACTGATTTGCTGGGAGATAGCAATTCTGAGTTTTAAGACATACACAGTTTATGAGTCTGTTTCACTTTTTTAAAAAGACATTTTAATAAAAACCCTATGCTTCATTTATCTTTGTATTGCTCACAGCAACCAACACAGCGCCTTGCACATCCTAGGAATGCAATAAAAAAGTTGTTAAACATAGTTCCTGACAACCAACATTAAAGGCTTCCCAAAGCAAGTACCAGGAAAACAAGAGAACATGCAAACAGGACCTACAGCCATTAAGTTTTGAAGAGAAGAAAGAACATGCAAACATATTCTAGTATGCTTTTATTCTGTGATTCACAGCTCAAATCTGAACAGGGCTTCCAGGAGCTGGCTTCTTCTAAAAAATGTGCACATCTACAGTACTTTAAATTTTCATCCTGTTCATAGAAAATACAAGTAAAGCTAGTGTTATTTTTACACTTAGTTCCTCATTTGACAGAAATTTATTACAAGTAACATCACCCCACCATCATGTGTAAGTAGTAGGAAATGAGAAAATATACATGGGTATGCCTTAAACCTGAGTGCAGTGAGTTTCAAAGCCAAAATGCAAATTATCTGACCATTAAACTAAATAAATTGCAAACAAAGCCAAACAGGAATAAAATAAGAATATATCTGAGAAAGAAAAAAAAAAGTGCTGACTGGGAATAGGGACAAAGGAGTTCTTGTCCCTGCTCGGCTGTTAATTTACTATATGACCTTACCTAATTATTTAGCCTCTCTGGGTCCCAACTTCCTTCTTTTAATATTATCTTTAACGTCTCTTCAAGCAACATGCTAAGATTCAGCATATGGAGCAATGTCCAGAAAACTGATTTACATTCATTACCCCCTCCCCTCCCACCCCTGGCAAAAGGGCACAGTTAACTTGATAGTTTTAAATATCTGAGTTTGGATTTCTATCAAAGGCAATTTATTAAAATGTCAGATGGGCTTAAGTCCATTTCAAGTGGAGAACTAAAGCGAGTATTGCTTACAGATTCAAGTTTCGCCTAGACAGCAGCTGCTGCTATTGAGAAAATAGACTTTCTTTAACAATCTAGTTGAAAAGTACACCTCTTTACAAATGGAGAAAACTAGTAAGGGGGATTTTCATGGTCTCAAAAAAGGCAGATGCATAGCTTTTCTTTTTTTTTTTTTTTCTTTTTCCATATTCATTATGTTGAGGGAGAGGAAAGCAGAAAGGCTAGCTTGGCTTGGGAGACAGAGAGGAGTATGGATGTTACCGTACAAAACCAGACAAGACCCTTTCAGCCGATATACTGTAATAGACAGCCCATTCTTCTCACTAATGCTCACAACCCGAGTGAAATGAAAAGATTTCCTGTGGCTGGGATGGGAAGAAGCCTGGACAAGAGAGCAATACCATATGACAATAGCTAGCTTCAAAGTTTAAAGACTTGCTCTCAAGATGGGATTCAGATCATTCCGGGAAGGGCCAATCAAATGCAGATCTGTGGCTGGGAGCTGATTGATTAAGCTATGATTTATATCTACTTATAGCTTTAAAAAAATTTTTGGAAGTGCCTTTTAATACCAGACAGCATTAGCTTTTATAGTACTTTATTATATATTAATATATAACAAATTTACTCAAATGTAATCCCCAAAACATTCCCATAAGGCATTTTAAAAACTTGTTTTTCAGGTGAAGAAACAACGTGAGAAGGATTAGGGGATTTGCCCAACAGTAAATGTTTAGCAAGTGTTAGAGCCTTGTTTTAAATCCAAGTCTGACTTCAAGTCCTCCAATCTTTACCATTTTAAGACGGTACTTCCAACACTAGTTTTCAGTCCCTACTATTTTGTCTAATTTAATAAATTTTATTTCTCACAAAACTGCTCCTCCACCCCCAATCTGTTCCTTCTCTGGCTTCTTAGAGCATTCTATGCATAATTCTCCCAGACATGCACTTATTGAACCTTCTAGTTGTTCATTTTCTTATATCCCTGGCTAGGCTCATTTCTTCAACAGCAGAGATTGTGTTATCTCTATAGATGCAAACAACACAGGTATCTTCAATCTCTGTGGCCTCCCCAGTTGCAACCACTTTATCCAACTCCTCCTTACCAACACGAATGCTCCACAAAGCCAGTGTTGAGACTGCTTCCAGAGGGTCTGGACCACAATAGGTGATTAATAAGTGCTAGCTGAATGGATGGTGGATGGGTTGGTGCGTGAATGATGCAATGCTCATACATAGTTTAGAGCACACATTACAATGCATGCACTTACATATAGCACTCCATGTGCTTAGACCATGAATTTAGTAGTGATTATTAAGTTTCCTCTTTTTAAAATGTGGTTTATCTTTCTCAATTTCAGAAACTTCCCCAATGCATGTAGCTGTAAGTAGTACCCGGTCAACTTCAAGAAATGACCCACAAGACTACATGACCCTCCAGTTTGTCTTTTCTTGGTAGCTGTTTGAGGACAGCCTTGATTAGGCCTATTAGAACACGACTGAGGTGTTGCCCCATTCTGGCTTCCTGTTATGAATCTGACACTTCTGAAGTCCCTGGTTACAGACTAGATCAAAGAATGAGACCACTCAAATAATTAACTGTGACACAGAATATCCAGATAAGCACCACGTATGAATTTATAGATTCTATGTCCCTGTCCACACCTAAGCCACTCCTCGGCTCACTATCTCATTCACACGTTAATAAGAACAGGGGATGACTCAGAATTCACTTCTAATCTTAGTTTTCTGAGCCTTTAAGCACACATATATCAGACAAAGCGCTAGGAGGACTGAACGGAAAGCCAGAAGACACGTTTCCAGTTCCACCCAAACTGATCCTCTAATACAGGGGCACAGAAGCTGGGGGGAGTCATTTCAGCGTGAAGAATAAGCACTCTAAAGTGCTACCCCATGTTTACTAAGCAGAGGACATGCCTACTGCACATTCTTCTGTTTTGTCCAGAAATGCAAACTAAAAAGAACCCTTTGTATAGGTAATCAAAGACACACAACCACAGTATGATACCCAGACCAATTCTGAAAAGAGCAAGCGTCCATCAAGGGTCAGATAAACATGAGTAGATCCATTCTAGCCAAAGAACGATAAGGCTAACCATTTTAAATGTTTTTTAACACTGGGCCATTTCCAACAGATTTGCCTGGCTGCCCTGGAGGGTCAGGCCTCCCTCAGCTCAGGTGAAGCCTCTACCTCTTCCCGTCTCTAAATTCTTCTCACTTTTTACTGGGCAGAGCAGCACATCTCAATACATGCAACCGTGCTGCAGCGCATCACACTGTCACACTGAATCAAGGGGAGCGAACTCAAGGCAGTGAGTGGCTCTCGTGCACAATGGAAGTTTTTAAAAATTATCAGCTATCCTTAACCTCAACTGCTGATAAAAGGAGAAATATATCAAAGTCTGTTTTCCTAACCTTATGCGGAGAATTTAAGTGAGCCGTTTCCGCTCCAGGGCGAAGTCTGGTGACACTCAACTCTCAGCAAAGAGCATCCAGGGAAGTCAGGACCTCGGTTTTATAGCTAAGGGTGTAGTAACGAGTGCTATTAGCAGCACTTTGGTTCCACAGAGAGGGCCCCCTGCTTTAACAGGATCTCCCAACTCGCTAGAGAAAAGCTGGGAATAGGGTTCAGGGTTAAGGCTATTCCCAGATTTAAAGGAAGCTGCACGCGATTTTAAAGCCTCACCTTACCTTAGCTAACAGAAAGACAGGCAGGGGGCGGAGGGCGGAGGACCCATCAACCCGGGGGAATTGTAAGGAGACAAAGATCACCCCAAACGCACAAGCGCGCGCGCACTGAAGCCCGGACTGCAAAGCACATTCCATCAACCTTTCACTGTAATCGGCTTCCTGTGGGGTTTATCCCCTTACCCCATCCCTCTCCAGAAAGTTTAAGGCTGTTCGCACCGACTTTGAAAAGTCCATTGTTCCCTTCCCCATGAACGTAATGAAAAGAGAGCAGAGAAAGAAATCCAGACACCGTTTCCGAGGACCCTTCCTTACGGAGAGGACTGACTCCTGCGGAGTCGGGTCAGTCTTAACCCAGAGATGAAACCGGGAAAGGAGGCGCACGGGGGAAGGGCGGGAGGACGTCTTCCATTTCTGCAGAAATGCCCCACGCCGGAGCGGGCCAGGCCGCCGGCAGCGAAAAAGGTGGGCGAGACCCGGGTCGGCGCCCCCGCAGTGGCCCCCTAGGGCAGCAAACGAGGCGGACCGGGGGCCGGGTGACTGAGTCGCTTCTTACCTTCCCCTACCCCACTTAGCGTCCGTTAACTCAGGTGCCTACACAGCGGTCCAGAGAGACGGAGAGGAGCCCCTGGCGTCCTCGGGTCCAGATCTCCTCCCCATGGCCAGGGAGCCACTCGAGTCCCGGCGCCCGCCGCCGCCGCAGCTGCCGTTCGCACGCAACTGGCAGCCGCAGCCTCTGCCTGGAGGTGAAATACTCTCCTCCCGGGAGTGACGCGCACTTCCCTCCGCCTCCGCCTCCTCCTCCAGCCCCGAGCCTCGGGGGCAGGGGCCTCGGCTCGTTTTGTCCCGGAGCCGCCGCTAGGCTTTCTCCGCTCCTTCCCCTCCGGGAGGAAGAGGAGGAGAATCGTGGCCCGGGCGACGCGGGTCTGAGCGTCCCCGCGACAACAGGGGAGGAGGCGGCGGCGCGGGGCAGAGTGGAGCCCCAGGAGTCCTGCCTGTCCCTGGTCGGCGGGCGCCGCGGCTCGATAGGGTCGCGCTCAGCCACCGCCGGCCAGACAAGCAGCCCGACTCTGCTGGGCCGGGTACTGAGAATCCGGCGGGTGGGCGGGCGGTGGAGAGCGACGGAGGCGGAGGGAGAGGAGGGGCCTGTGATCAGAGGAGGCGGTGGCCCTGCCGGGCTCCTCCCGCCGGCCCCGCTCCCTGCGAGCTGCGAAAGCGGGGGCTCAGCGCGCCACTCGCCGCCGCTCGCTGGAACAGCGCCGGAGCGCACGGCCGGCTGGGCAGGCTCCTACCCTTGCCGGGCGCGCACTCCCGCCTGGACGAATCGGAGCCTCTGCCTCCAGCACCCCCAAATGAGGCTGGTACTGCGCCTGTCACGCCCTGGCTGAGCCTGACATTGCGCCCCCCTCACCTCTGGCTGAGCCTGACACTGTGCCCCCAAAGTCCACCGGCTGAGCGTGACTCTACACCCCATCAACCCTTGGCTGAGTCAGACTCTGCGCCCCATCACCCCTAAATGTTCTGAGCGTCCCTTCACCGCCCCCACCTGGCCAGACGCGGGAGCCGGATTCTTAAAGCTGTCAGAAGAACCAGCCTGCTCTGAGACACGGGGCAGCTCTTCTGGTCCCTTGGAGCAGCCCCAGCATCCCGCTTGCCGGCCGGAATAAATATACCTAGGTCTTCCCACGCCCCCTGCCCGCGCACTCTGGAGTGGCGGCCGCTTGCAGAGGTGGCGCTGAAAGCCACGCCCCAGCCCACCCCAGTGCCAAAATACCGCTCTGTGGACACCGGCACCCGGCCCATAGCTGCTCCTCCGCTGCCACCCCACCCCTTTGCTGGCGCTGCTCTCACAGAGGAAAAGCCTTGGCTCGGGATGAGGGCGCTTCCCCGGCTGGATCACTCAGACCCACGAGGTCCCAAGCTAGTGACAGCTGCAGGACTGCCAAATCCGGGCCGTTGACATCCTCAGTTTAATTGGGAATTGGAAGTTTTTCCATCCAGGAAACTCTTTCAGTGAATACTGTACAGGTAGGATAGTTTAGTTTTCAGGGTTGTTCATTACCCTTCCCACCAAACTCAGTCATGAAACCAACCGTGCCACACCCGGCATTGAAGGGGAATCCCCTATTTGGAGGGTATTAGTTCAGGACTTCATATAAGGAATTACTGTTTCCAAATCTTGGCTGATGATCAATATCCCCTGGGCACTTAGAAAAAATTGGATTGCCAGACATCGCCCAATCTACTGAATCAGAGGTATGTGGAATATTTAAGTTTGGGAAACAGGGCTGGAATGCATCCTATAATTAACTGAAACCTTAGAAAGATGACTTCAAAACAGCAACACGGGCCAGTGCTGAGATCTTACAGAAACTTCACCCATCTGCCTTTTGGAGCCACCGTCCCTTCTGGGAGAGGGAGGAAGGGAGGAAAGGTTTTCAAAAGAAGGAAGATGGTTTCGAATGACAAGCTGAAAGGGACAAAAGACTGTTTCCGTGGTCCAAAGGTGAAATGTTTAGGACTGTGCTTAATAAAGACAGAACTGTGTCACCCCATTTGCTAGGCCGAAAAATGTTCCCTTCCCAAAGATATCAGGTTCTAAATCCTGGAACTTGTACACGTTACCTTGTATAGATAGAAAGAGGGTCTTCGCATATGTGATTCAATTAAGGGTCTTCTTGAATTGGGGAGATTATTCTGGATGATCAAGATGGGTCCTAACCGCAGTCACATGTACTCTTATGAGAGGAAGGGGGGTGGTTAGCACACACCGGGGAGGGATGGCCATGCCACTATGGAGGTAGAGATTGAAGTGATGCCTCTACAAGTCCAGGAATGCCAGCACAGAGGCAAGGATTCTCCCCTAGAACCTCTGAAGGGAGCAAGGCCCTGCTGACACCTTGATTTTGGCCCAGTGAAACTGAGTTTGGTCTTCTGCTTCCAGAAGTGTGAAAGAGTAAACTTCTGTTGAAGCCACACCACATTTGGGTGATGTGTTGCAGCACAGGAGGCCTGTGCTAGGCCAACTTTATATTAAAAATATCCATCTTTTGAACCTTTATTAGGTGCCAGGCACTTTGCTTGGAGTTAGGATATGTTATGGGTTATGCCATCTAATTAAATCCTCCTAATAATTATTATTTGTTTTTTTGGTTTTTTTTGTTTTTTGAGATGGAGTCTTGCTCTGTTGCCCAGGCTGGAGTGTGGTGGCGTAATCTCAGCTCAATACAACTTCCACCTCCAGGGTTCAAGTAATTCTTCTGCCTCAGCCTCCTGAGTAGCTGGGATTACAGGCATGCACCACCATGCCCAGCTAATTTTTGTATTTTTAGTAGAGACGGGGTTCCACCATATTGGCCAGGCTGGTCTCAAACTCCTGACCTCATGATCCACCCACCTTGGCCTCCCAAAGTGCTGGGGTTATAGGCATGAGCCACTGCACCTAGCCTATTTCAGTTTTAAAGATGGGACACTAGGACTTGAAAATTTAAAGGGTCTGCCCAAAGCCACACAGCAAGAACCTCTTGAAATCAAGTCTGCCAACCACTCAAATGTTGAAAATAACAATTAAAAATTCATATACATTATTTTAATAAAATTTTTTGTTTAAAAAAGGGCTTATTTATTTCCATAATCTATATTCATTGCCCAAATCAATGGAAACGGATGTTGATTGATAGTGGGGTGGGCAAGTGGGGAGGAGAAGCATAGGGGATCTCTTTTTTTTAATTGCATTTTAGGTTTTGGGGTACATGTGAAGAACATGCAAGATTGTTGCATAGGTACACACATGGCAGTGTGATTTGCTGCCTTCCTCCCCTTCACCTATCTCTGGCATTTCTCCCCATGCTATCTCTCCCCACCTCCCCACCCAGGGGATCTCTTTATACCTGCTGCTCAGTTTTGTTGTGAACCTAAAACTGCTCTAAAAAATAAAGTCTATTAACCAAAAAAAAAAAGGGGGGGGGGATTGAATCTGTGATGTGGCCTATCGTTGAGAATTTTATAAACTTTTGTTTTTAGATATTTATCTGGAACATAAACAAAATCAAAGGAAACTGATGTGAAAGGAAGTTAAGAAGGAAACCAACAAAGTAAGAGGACACAGACTTCTCTGATCAATGGGACTGATGTCGCAGAATGGGTTCTCAGGGAAGCAGGCTCTGAGACAGTGACAGGATGTTTCACCTGCGGGGAACGGGCAGGGAGCAGGAGGGGCTGAGGGAGGAGCTGGGCTGCCGTGTGCACCCAACAGCTTTCACTTACCCCACTGGGGGACCTGGGGCATGGCCCATTGGAATTATTGAGCCTAAATGGTTGGACCATTAGATACCCTCCTGAATCAGTCATTGGATGTTGTCCATCCTGGGAAGTGACATGACCTTGGTCAAGGTGACCCTGAAGCTAAGGCAGTCTCTGAAAGGGCCAGCTGCTGACAGCACCCAGAGCTGGACAGCAAGTCCTTCTTTGCAAGCAAATCTGGGCAGTGCATCTCCATATCACTCACTGATATGGTATGGATCTGTATCCCCACCCAAATTTCATGCTGAATTGAAACCCCTGTGTTGATGGTGGGGTCTGATGGGAGGTGATTGGGTCATGGGGGCGGATCACTCATGAATGGATTAGTACCATCCTCTTGGTACTGTCCTTGGGATAGTGAGTGAGTTCTCGAGAGTTCCGGTCGTTTAAAAGCGTGTGGCACCTCCCCCCTCGCAATTTTGCTCCTGCTCTAGCCATGTGACATGCTGCTCCTGATTTGCCCTCACCCTTCCTCTGCTGCATGATTGCAAGTTTCCTGAGGCCTCCTCAGAAGCTGAGCAGATGCCAGCATCATGCTTCCTATACAGCCTGCAGAACCGAGGTCAATAAAACCTCTTTGTCAATGCAAGAACAGACTAATACACCCACTTACATGTATGTGACATCCTCACCATGGTGCTATTCCTTCCAAATAAGGAGAGAAAGCCCCAGAGTGAGTGGGATGCCCACATTTTGTATTTTTTCCTGGTTGTGACTGCATTCACACAGAATAATACACTGGCTAAGACTTGAGACACTTTAGTCAGATCACCTGCCTTAGAACCACCGTCTATAGCTCACTAGTACAAGCAGATGCTCAGCCTCTCTGAGGTGCCTCCATTTTTCATTTTAAAAAGGGAATAATAGTAGTACCTAGCTCATGCAGTTATTATAAGAATTAAATATGGCAATGCTGTAAGGGGCTTGGCTGCACTTCTTATAAATGCTCAGCACATTGTGTTACTGGTGCCTCTTAACATCTCTTCTTCACCCTCCATGATTGGATAAACTGTAAATTTTGGGGGACGAGAGGAGTTGGGTCTCACTATGTTGCCCAGGCAAGGCTCAAACTCCTCGGTTCAAGTGGTACTCACCTCAGCCTCCTGAGTAGCAAGGATAAATTGGAATGTTACAGTAGGTTACACTTGTAATGACATTTAGGTGGGGATGGGAAGCGGAGTGCTCTTGGAGTCCCCATCATAGGTGAAGGCCATGAGATAAATACAATAAGCACTACCTAAAGGAAGCTGGAACTTTATTTTCCATGGTGAGAAACACCACTCACACTCCAAACAAATGCCAGGCCTCTCCTTTCTGTACCCTGGTGATCCCAACCCCTCACCACACCTGTCGTTGAATAATGCAAGGGTTAGCGGCACTGATGTCCCTGCATCCATCCATGGAAGCTGGCAGGGCAAGGTCAATGTCCCTAAAGTGTATATATGCGTATATATATACACACACACATACATTGACTTTCTCTGTGAAACATTGCAAGGCCAGTCGTCGTGGCCTCCCCTTGGCTCCAATGGCTCCATACACACACCTGCTGCAACCCTCATCACACCACATTGCAGTTATTTAGCAGGTTTTATTCACAGTCCTTCCCATGACTGTAGGTTTCCTGAGGCCTCCTCGGAAGCTGAGCAGATGCCAGCATCATCTTCCTATACAGCCTGCAGAACCGACATGTAAGTGGGTGTATTAGTCTGTTCTTGTATTGACAAAAGAGGTTTAATTGACCTCAGTTCTGCTACTTCCCTACACAGCTGGTAGTCTGGGCACCTGAAGATTTATAGATCGAAGACACAGCCTTATTCAACCTCATATCCTCAGGGCCGAGCACAGTGTTTGATGAGTGATACTGCCTTCTGAGTGGGCAAGAAAGAGTTAATGGAAGCTTTAGGAGAGAGGAAGGGACCTATTCCATGATATGGAAAGAGTTTGTGCACCTCTGTGTTCCACAGCTCCAGGCTTCTGCTTGCTTTGCACTCTCCAGCTCCAAACTCTCTAAGGCAGAATCTCACTTCACCATCACCCACTCTTCCCCTTTCTGTTTTCCCCCAGGCTGTTAGAAATTGATTCCTTTAAACTGTGTTTTCATTCTATGAGAATCTGAACAGATAGTTTTGTTTTGTTTTTCAGACAGGGTCTTGCTATGTCACCCAGGCTGGAGGGCAGTGGCACAATCACAGCTCATTGCAGCCTCAACCTCCAAGGCTCAAGTGATCCTCCCACCTTAGCCTCCCTGGTAGCTGGGACTACAGCTTGATCCTCCTACCTCAGTGTCCCAAGTAGCTGGGGCTACAGGCATGCACCACTGCACCTGGCTAATTTTTTTTTTTTTTTTTTTTTTTGAGACAGCGTCGCTCTTGTTGTCCAGGGTGGAGTGCAGTGGTGTGATCTTGGCTCACTGCAACCTCTGCCTCCCTGGTTCAAGTGATTCTCCTGCCTCAACCTCCCAAGTAGCTAGGATTACAGGCACCTTACACCATGCCCAACTAATTTTTTTGTATTTTTAGTAGAGGCAGGGTTTCACCACATTGGCCAGTCTGGTTTTGAACTCCTGACCTCAGGTAATCCATCCACTTCAGCCTCCCAAAGTGCTGGGATAACAGGCATGAGCCACCACACCCGGCCAATTTTTGTATTTTTTGTACAGTTTTGTATTAAGCTACTAAAAATTTTCACCATGTTGTCCAAGCTGGTCTGCAATGCCCCATCTCAGGTGATCTACCTGCCTTGGCCTCCCAAAGGGTTAGGATTACAGGGGTGAGCCACCACCCCCTGCCTAGGTTGTTTTTAAATCATGTTTTTCTGTTCATATTTGCTCCTTTTGCACTTGGTGTACAGGTGTAGAAATGATTCTCCAGGTGACTAATGCCTCACTAGGAAGGTGTTGATATGTTGATATACTGTTTGCCATCCACACCTTAGTTAAAAGTCTTAGAATTTCCCCCCTTGACCCAGTGCAATAACATTACAGAATGTTAGTGTGACCTTTCCTTGCTACAGTACAGCTGCATGTGTATGAAACCATCTTTGCTTTCTTTATTTCCTTGCATCCAACCAACCTCATTCTCACACTTCATAGGTTCGTAATGAAGGCTGCATGTTTCCTGTCAAGCTCTGGACTCGCTTTCCATTATGATGTAAGCAATTCCGATCCAGTATAGCCAAACTTCTGATGCAGTCTTTTCAGAGAAGGGAAGAACGTTTAATTATTTTATTTTAAATTCTATTAAATCAGTGGAAATTAAACTTTTTCTCATTCAAAACATGACTTTCTCTTACTGAAAAAAAGTGATATCCCATCTGATTCTCATCTAACATCTCCAAAAGTGAATTTCACTGTTGCATAGTAAGTTATATACACTTGGTATTATTTTGGCGGGAGGAGGGGTCCTTTGCAGCTGTCTTTATATAAGTGGTTGTGCTTTGCTGCTGGCACCCAGATCCAAAAACATTTCCCTAATTCTCATATCACAGTTGAGTATACTGTCCTTGAAAAGAGAAATGAGTTGCCTGAGGTCACTTAGTTAGAATAAAGTTGCTTCTGTAACTTATTGTGGATTAAGATTTTCTAGGTTGAGGCCAGGCATAGTGGCTCACGCCTATAATCCCAGCACTTTGGGAAGCCAAGGCAGGTGGATCACCTGAGGTCAGGAGTTTGAGACCAGCCTGGTCAACATGGTGAAACCCCATCTCTACTAAAAATACAAAACTTACCTGGGCGTGGTAGCATGCACCTATAATCCCAGGTACTTGGGAGACTGAGACAGAAGAATTACTTCAACCGGCAGGTGGATGTTGCAGTGAGCCAATATTGCGCCATTACACTCCAGCCTGAGCAACAAGAGTGAAATTCTCTCTCAAAAAAAGATTTTCTGGGTTAGATGTGGTGGTGTGTGCCTGTAGTCCCAGGTACTCAGGAGGCTGATGTGCTTGAGCCCAGAGGTCAAGGCTTCAGTGAGCTGTGATGGTGCCACTGCAGTCCAGCCTGGGTGATAGAGCGAGACTGCCTAAAAAAAAAAAAAAAAAGATTTGCTTATAGCATGTCTACAATATATGCAGTATTACCACTAGTACCTTATAAATTTGCTGGTTGGGGATTACATGATCTGTGTAAACTGAAGAAATACACATAAGAAATGTAGTGTATTTTCATTATATTCACATATGGATATGTACCAGAAGAGTTTATATAGTGAATTTGAGTAAGAATTGAGAAAGCTGGTTATGAATATAGACTTAATTTGAAATAATACCAACATCCTGAAATCATGGATTATCTCTGGGGTTTTATGTCTTCCTTCCTGTTCGTTCCAGGCAACCAGCAAAGAAGTATAAACCTGTTCTACCTAGAAAGATTAAGAATCCTGTGTAATCTTCAAAGGAGCATAATTAGAAAGGAAAGGCAAGATTAGTAGTACCTTACTTGCATAAATACATAGCTGTCAAAATTCCCCCAAAGTATATTATATCAAAGCTCTCTAAATTTTCCATGGTTATTATTCAAAACTGATTAAAGTACAAGAAAAAATAAATAAATCTCTTCGAAGCCTCTGGGCCACACAGATGACAACGGAGCTCTTTAGGAAACTTGATCTCACCATGGATTTGAAAATACACAGTTAAGAACATGTCAAAAGTTATCATGAGTCCAGCTCAATTCCGCAAATCTTTTTTTGGACATTTCTATACTTCTCTCTGAAGAAATGAACATAAGCTGAACACAGTGGCTCACACCTGTAGTCCTAGCACTTTGGGAGACCAACACAGAAAGATCACTTTGAGACCAGGAGTTTAAGACCAGCCTGGGCAACAAAGTGAGACCCTGACTCTATAAAAAACTAGCCAGATGTGGTGGTGCACACCTGTAGTCCTAGCTATTTGGGAGGCTGAGCCCAAGAGTTCAAAGTTGCAGTGAGCTGTGGTAGCACCATGGCACTCCAGCCTGGGCAACAGGGCAAGACCCAACTCTAAAATTTTTTAAAAGTAAGGGATGAACACAAGACTATTTTGAAAGATAATCAGGATTACTGGATTATGACATGTATAATAGGTATGTTGATTAATTTGATTGTGGTAATCATTTCAAAATGTATACATATATCAGATTATCACATTGTATCCTTGAATATACAATTTTTGTCAATTATACCTCAATAAAGCTGGAAAAAATTACTTTTTTAAATAATAATGTAAGCACAGTAACGAAAATCATCAACTACTTTTTGTTTCTAAGAATACAATGGAAAAATGCCATTCATGACAAAAATAGAAAAATCTGATTTTATAGTCCATTTGGATATAAGAATTTTCTACATAATTAAATTGAGGCATTGTTTTCAGAAAACTGTTGTGAAAATATACATGGTGCTTTAAAAAGAAGAGAAGGAATTTCAACTCTTTCCATGATTGTCTTAACACAGGGTCTTTTGTAGATGAGGTAAACACAACATAGAAAACTCAGAGCTCAGTTATTTATTCAACAAATATTTTTTGTTGGCCTATGTAACAAACACTGATAGATTCTGAAAGCTGAATAAGACAGCAAAACCCCTACGCTTTAGTAGGGCTTTGTTCCACTAATAAAAGGACTCTGACAAACCAATAACACATGATTATACAGATGCTAAGGGAAATAAGCAAAATTATGAGTAACAAGTGGGATAGAAGTTACATCGATGGTCTTTTATACACACATTTCCCAATATTTACATTCTAGTAAGGTCCTCTCCTACTTTGACTCTGAACTTGGCCACGTGACTTGCTTTGGCCACTATAACAATAGAAGAATGATGTAAGCACAGGCTTCAAAAGCACTTGCACAGGAGTTGGGAAGGGGATCATGAAAAGCTTATTTAAGGTGAAGTGGTCAGGAAAGAAATCTCCAAGAAAGTGATAGGTAAGCTAACATCTAAAGAATGTTGGCCTTGAGGTCAGGAATTTAAAAAGTGAGTAAGTTATGATGATGATTAAAAAGAGACTGGGCAAGGTGCAGTGGCTCATGCCTGTAATCCTAGCATTCTGGTAGGAAGAGGCAGGCAGATGGCCTGAGCCCAGGTGTTCGAAAGCAGCCTGGGCAACATGGTGAGATCTCTACAAAAAATTAGCCAGATGTGGGGTCACATGCCTGTAATCCCAGCTACCCAGGAGGTTAAGGAGGGAGGATCACCTGATCCTAAAGAGGTTGAGGCTCCAATGTGGCCACAATCATACCACCACACTCTAGCCTGGGTGACAGAGCAAGACCTTGTCTCAAGAAAAAAAGAAAAGGAAGAATCAGGGCAGGTTAAGGCTTGAGGACCAGGGAATCATGGCCTGAAACACTGTGGACCCAGCAGAGGTCAATGGCAAACTTTTTGCCTAATTTCTGCTTGAACTACTCTTATCTAGATACCACAATAAAACAAAAGAAGTGCTAAAGAGCCAATAATTTTCGGGACAGACTCTCCACTTTATATAGAAATGTAGAAAAATCACTTAGTTAAAAATCAGCAACAATTTTAAGAGGGCCAGACAGCTTCCATTGTTGTGTCTTCGGAAACCCTGGGTTGTCATGTTAAAGCCAGGTAACCTGCTAAAGAGACCACATGGAGACAGTGTTGTGCCTTCAATATTTACTATACTGAGAGGCCCTATGTGGGAAGAAAGGACCAGAGACACCAGAGAGAGAAGGGCCAACCATCTCAATATCCCAGCTGAGTTTAGCCCCACCTGCCCCACCAATAAATGCAGCCATTTGACGGACCACTGGCAAGAAGAGCAGAGGATATGCTCAGCTGAGCCCCATAAGCAAATAAAAGAGTGATTGTTTTAAACCACTAAGGTTAGGGTGATTGGT
>NW_016107670.1:381994-391825 GCF_001604975.1 Cebus imitator
TGCAGTCTCACTCTGCTACTCAGGCTGGAGTGCAGTGGCACAATCTCTGCTCACTGAAACCTCTGCCTCTCTGTTCAAGCAATTCTCCTGTCTCAGCCTCTGGAGTAGCTGGGATTTCAGGCACACTCCATCATGCCTGGCTAATTTTTGTATTTTTAGTAGAGATAGGGTTTCACCATGTTGGCCACTCCTGACCTCAAGTGATTTGCTTGCGTTGGTCTCCCAAAGTGCTAGGATTACAGGCATGAGCTACCGTGCCCGGCCTCAGCCTTTCTTCTTAAATGGAGGTAATTTTTGTCCTCCAGAGGATATTTAGCAATTTCTAGAGTCAATTTTGATTTCACACTCTGGGGGAGGGATGCTGGCATCTAGTGGGTAGAGGCCAATTGCATTGCTAAACATCCTGCAATGCACAGGATGAAGGACTATCTGGCCCAAAATGTCAAGAGCAAAGGTCAAGAGACTCTGACCTAAACAAAGGATTTTGATGGGTGATTGTCAGTCTGACTCAGAGGTTATGCCAATGTGTTTTCCCAAGTGCAATAGACAACAATACCTATTTTCCTATTGCCTTACCTGCAGTAAATATAACCAGATATACGCATATCTTTGTCATAGGAAAAAGTGAGATAATAACTTCAACATGTGTTTCTCCAGTAATAATTGAGGGTGAGTGTCTCTTTACATTTATAAGACTTATTTGTAGTTCCTTATCTGTGACCTATCTGTTCATATTCTCTGTTCATTTTTCTACATAGCTGTTGTTCTTTTTCTCATTGATTTGCAAAAGCTCTGTATGTATTAAGAAAATTGTCAGCCAGGCGTGGTGGCTCACACCTGTAATCCCAGCACTTTGGGAGGCCAAGGTGGGCAAATCACTTGAGGTCAGGAGTTTGAGACTAGCCTGGCCAACATGGTGAAATCCTCTCTCTACTAAACATACAAAAATTAGCTGGGTGTGGTGGTCCATGCCTATAACCCCAGCTACTCGGGAGGCTGTGGCAGGACAATCACTTGAACCCTGGAGGTGGAGGCTGCAGTGAGCCGAGATTGCACCACTGCACTCCAGCCTGAGCGACGAGCAAGACTCAGTGACAAAAAAAAAAAAAATTAACCCTTTGTTTATAATTTGAGTTGAAGCTACACTTTCCCTGTTTAGCAGACAAATTGGAGTGGTAAATAGCTAAAATCCAAACTATACCTAGAAAACCACGCTTAAGTGAAAAGATATGTTTGTAAGCTGTAACTTGAACCAGCGAAAGAAACAAATGATATGTCAAGAAAAATATACTAATATTTGCTGCCAAGGACCATACGTTGGGATATAAAGAGAGCCAGAACATGTGAGGAGGGGGCTAAATGGACTGGGTGCTGCAAACAGGGAACCAGGGAGCCCGTTTGAGGCCAGATATGCAGACTGAATCTGAGAGACTGAATTTCAATTGTAGGTAATTCTTTAAAATAGTAGGTGATACATACCATTTGTCAAAGATGAGACGCCAAGTTCAGGCTTTAAGTTACCTTTCACCTTTTGAACACTTGACTCTTCTCCCTCAGTCAGCTCCCTGTAGTATAAAAGTAACTACCAGGCCTGGTAGTTATACACCTGTTGGGTATAATTATCCTCATTTCACAGATAAGAAAACAAGAGTCTCAGAGAAGGTAGATAAGGCCTATTTTCTTTCATCACCTTTTAATCATCTGCAGTATTAAAGAAAATACTACCTTTACAAGAAAAGCCTGGAGAAAAAAATCTTATTCACACAGGACACTGAAAAACCATCTTCAAATATATGAAAAGCTATTGTGGGGAGCAGAAATTAACCTTTTCTCTGTTGCTTCAGAGGGCAGAAGTGATAGCCGTAGGCAGAAGATCAATCTATGCAGAATACAGTTCAGTCTTTCGAAAAGTTTGCTGTTTTCATTTCCCATTGTATCCCCACCGTATAGCTCAGTGCTTGACATACAGATCTCAGCTCTCATTAGATAACTATTCGGTGAATAAATGAATAAAGCCAATTATAAGAGCTATCCAAAATGAAACAGGCTGCCTCAGGAGCACTCCATCCTGGTCATGTTCAAGAAGAGGCTAAGCCAAGCACCTGATGGAGAGTTTGAATAAATGCATCTTGTGTTTAATTGTTTTTTTCTGAGTCTTCAGGAAGAAAAGTGATCCTAGTGAAAATGCAGAACAGATGTGATGGCTCATGCGTGTAATCCCAGTGCTTTGGGAGACCAAGGCAGGAGGATTCCTTGAGCCCAGGAGTTGGAAACCAGCCTGGGCAACCTAGCAAGATCCCCATCTCTAAAAAAAAAATTTTTTTTAAATAAATAGTTGGCCGGGAGCAGTGGCTCACATCTGTAATCCCAGCACTTTGGAAGGCTAAGGTGGGTGGATCACAAGGTCAGGAGTTTGAGACCAGTCTGGCCAAGATGGTGAAACCCTGTTTCTACTAAGAAATACAAAAATTAGCTGGGTGTGGTGGTGGGCACCTATAATCCTAGCTTCTCAGGAGGCTGAGGCAGGAGAACTACTCGAACCTGGGAGGGGGAGGTTGTAGTGAGCCGAGATCGCGCTACTGCTCTCTAGCCTGGGCAACAGAGCAAGACTCTCTCGCAATAAATAAATAAATAAAATAATAAACTGGGCATAGTGGTGCATGCCTGTAGTCTTATCTACTTCAGGGGTTGAGAAAGGAGAATCTCTCGAGCCCAGGGTTCAAGGTTACAGTGGGCTATGATCATGCCATTGCACTCCATCCAGCGTGAGCAAAACAGAATGAGATTCTGTCCCTAAATTTAAAAAGAAAGAAAAAAATACAAAGAGAAACTTTTTAGACTCAGTAAAAAACTGAATCCTTGTCCATTTAGTGTGTTTCAAAAAACAAAACAAAACAAAAAGACTGAATCCTGACTCCAAAAGCTCCTGTACCACAGAAGAAAGGAACTTCACAAGGGACCCTTGCCAAATGCTTCGCTACCTGGGGAGTCATTGTTTCTGTGGGATAAAATTCTCCTCTAGACTTTTTATAAAGGTAAAATCAAGTAAAGGAGGATGTTATAAGCAGCCTGCCTCAGCAAGAAGAAAAAAGAAGGGATAGTTCAAAAGGGCTTTGACAACTTATAAAGTATTATAGAAACTAACAATCATGGCCAGGCACAGTGATTCATGCCTGTAATCCAAACACTTTAGAAGACTGAGGCAGGTTGCCTGAAGTTCAAGACCAGTCTGTCTGTGCAACATGGTAAAACCCCCATCTCTACCAAAAATACAATTTTTTTTTTTTTTTTTTNCACATGGGTCTTCAGTTTTGGTTCTTCGGCAACTTTTCATTGATTGACTGATTGAGATGGAGTTTTGCTCTTGTTGCCCAGGCTGGAGTGCAATGGCGCGATCTTGGCTCACCGCAAGCTCTGCCTCCCATGTTCAAGCGATTCTCCTGCCTCAGCCTCCTGAATAGCTGGGATTACAGGCATGCGCCACCACATCCAGCTAATTTTTGTATTTTTAGTAGAGACAGGTTTTCTCCATGTTGGTCAGGCTGGTCTTGAACTCCCACCTTGGCCTCCCAAAGTGCTGGGATTATACGCATGAGCCACCATGCCCAGCAAAAAAATATAAAAATTTGCCTAGGGTGGTGGCACACACCTGTGGTCCCAGTTACTCAGGAGGCTGAAGTGGCAAGATCCCTTGAGCCTGGGAAGTCAAGGCTACAGTAAGCCATGGTAGTGCCCCCACACTCCAGCCTGGATGACAGAGCAAGACCCTGTCTCAAAAAACAAAACAAACAAATAGATCACAATGTCTATCATTTGAGAGCTTTTGAGCCAACCACTGTGAAAACGTAAAGCGTCAATTAGAAAATGACTACTATCTTCCAATGTTGGAAGACACTGGAGTCTAAGAAGCCCAAGTTCTAATCCTGACTCAACCATCTACTCACTATTTGTCTCTGGGCAAATTTCCCAAATCCTCTGTACTTCAGTTTTGCCACAAGAAAATCGATAAAATGGGGATAAATAATTCCACAAAGTTACAGGAAGATAGCCAAAAATCTACCACAAAACCCAGTATCTTTTTAGCACTACATTTCCTTCTTTCCCTATAATAATTACATACTATAAGGAGCTGCACCTGATTGTTGGAATTGACCAAAGATTAAATGTCTTGCTTCATGAGCTAGGGAGTTTTCCATACCTGGATGTGTTTATGAAGAGGCCGGACAGCTACATGCAAATAGGAACACTTACAGAATGCTTGCTATGAGCTAGACACTGCTGTGTGTGTCTTACAGATAGATATTCATTCTGCTGATCCATACATTTTACAGATGAGGAAACTAAAAGCAACTAAGTAATTTGTATAAGATTATACAGCCAATAGGTGCCAGGAATTTGAACCAAGGGAGTATTACCTCTTAACTGCTTCACCAACTGC
This sequence comes from Cebus imitator, assembly GCF_001604975.1. Classification (NCBI taxonomy): domain Eukaryota; kingdom Metazoa; phylum Chordata; class Mammalia; order Primates; family Cebidae; genus Cebus; species Cebus imitator. Next base: position 386,433 of record NW_016107670.1, read on the forward strand.
ATATAAGCAATAGTGACAAGGACATTCCACTATTATTGGGTGGGTGCTGGTGCCAATGACATCCCTTTCAGCACAGAGATCTATGGCCCTATAATCTCAGTACAATGTGAACAGCTAAAGGGATTCAACTGTGACAGACTGAAAAACAAATGTAAATCAGGAGGTAAGAGATGCCCACACCTGGTGTGGACAAAGGAACAGAATCTTCCAAGCCCAGACAGCATATAACTCAGGGATGGAGCTGCTCAGGCTGGGGAAGCATGGGCGTCAGGACGCAGGGCAGCCAGCCACACACGTTTCCTACAACCAGGCCCTAGGTGTTACCAGTGTGACAGGGCCACCAGTCATCCCTCCATTCTTTTGTACTTTCATTTACACATTTCGTTTCGTGACAGGAAATAACACAGTCAGCAGCACAGTTACTCACGGCATGTGCCTCAGGGGCGCTGACGCACGGAGGGAGGAAAGGGCGGAGGTGGGACAATGGGTGTTTGTGCCAGCATGTCACATACCGTCCTGACCTGCTGCTGGCTCTTCCTTGCACCCCGGGCAGGTCTGGGTTCAAGGCTCAAGTTGTTTGGAGCCGGTGGGGAGCGACAGGGGACTCACATCACTTACCGCTTTGCTTTAAAAGTTAGTATCACTGATTTAGATTTGAGGTTTGGATTTTGAGGGGAGCAAGAGGATTATGAGGTCCTAACAGGACTTTTCTTCCCTTGCTCCCCTCTGCCTTCAGAAGTGCTTAGATGTTGTATCTCATGCTAACCTCAGCTTGAAAGTGGTAAAGTCATTCTGCTGGAGAAAATAAAAATAATGCTGACTGCCATGTTCATATTCAGTTTTTTCCTAGGAAAGACAAACATCGGTGGCTTTTAAATAACATTTTTGGGCTAGGTGCAGTGACTCATGTCTGTAATCCCAGCACTTTGGGAGGCCAAGGTGAGCGGATCACTTGAAGGTTGGAGTTCGAGACCACCATGGCCAACATGGCAGAACTCCATCTCTACTAAACATACAAAAAAGAAAATTAGCCAGGCACGGTGGCACATGCCTGTAATCCCAGCTACTCGGGAGGCTGAGGCACAAGAATCGCTAGCACCTGGCAAGTGGGGGTTGCAGTGAGCCAAGATTTCACCACTGCAGTCCAGCCTGGGTGACAGAGCAAGATCCTTTCTCAAAAATAAACAAATAAGTAAAATAATTTTGTACGATTAGCTCATGTTATACATAAAAACTCAACCTTAGTCAAACTTCCTGTTGACACCCTTCCCACCCTGCCACCCCAGATTATTAGCTGGTCACAAGAGGAAAATAGTTAAAGGCCAGAGAAAGGAAGGGGACTGTTTCAGACACAAGAGACGTAAGGCACACAATAATCAAGTGCAATATATAGTCTTTGTCTGGATCTTTATTTGAGGGGATCAATGGAAGACCCATTTGGGATCAAATGGGGAAATTTCAGTATGGACAAGGAATGAGGTGTTTTAAGGAATTATTGTTAATCTTGTTAGCTATTGTCTTAGTTCATTTTGGGTTGCTATAAAAGAATACCCAAAGCTGGGTAATTTATAAAGAAAAGAGGTTTATTTGGCACATGGTTCTGGAGCCTGCACAAGGAGCATGGCATTGAGCATCTGCATCTGGTGAGGACCTCAGGCAGTTTTCATTCATGGTGGAAGGTGACAGGGAGCAAGAAAGAGGGAAGGAAGGTGCCAGGGTTGTTTTAGAAATCAGATCTCGGAGGAACTAATAGAGGGAAAAGTCACTCAGTCACTCATTAGCACTATGAGGGCAGCATGAAGCCCTTCATGAGAGATCTGCCCCCATGATCCAAAATTGAGGATGAAATTTCAACATGAGATTTGGAGAGGACAAATATTCAAAATATATTAGGATGTTAATAATGTTATATAAAGAAAAACATTTTAATCCACTTAGTTGTTTGGGGAAAAACAAAGAAAAAAGATTTTTTTTTTAATGTATGGTTTTTTGTATGTTTATTGTAGCACTATTTACAATAACAAAGACTTGGAACCAACCCAAATGCCCATCAGTGATAGCCTGAATAAAGAAAATGTGACACATACACCATGGAATACTATGCAGCCATAACAAAGAATGAGTTCATGTCTTTTGCAGGGACATGGATGAAGCTGGAAACCATCATTCTCAGCAAACTAACACAGGAACAGAAAAAGAAGCAGCGCATGTTCTCACTCATAAGTCGGAGTTATACAATAAGAACACATGGACACAGGGAAGGGAACACCAGGGCCTGTCAGAGGGTGGGGGCCAAGGGGAGAAAGACCATTAGGAAAAATACTTAATGCATGTAGGGCTTAAAACTTAGATGACGGGTTGATGGGTGCAGCAAACCATCATGGCACATGTATACCTATGTAACAAACGTGCACATTCTGTACATGTATCCCAGAACTTAAAGTAAAATAAATTTAAAAAAAAAGAAGAAAAAATATGTGTTTTTAGATGTTCCCACTGAAGTATTAAGGGCAAAAGATCATGACATCTGTACTTTATTTTCTTTCTTTATTTTTTTAATTTTTGAGATGAGGTCTCTTTCTGTCACCCAGGCTGGAGTGCATTGGTGCAATCATAGCTCATTGCAGCCTCAATCCCCCAAGCTCAAGTGATCCTTCCACCTCAGCCTCCCAAGGAGCTGGGACCACAGGCGTGAGTCACCATGCCCAGCTAATTTTGTGTATATGTGTGTATGTGTGTATGTGTAATTTGTGTAGAGACAGGGGTCTCATTATGTTGCCCAGGCTGGTCTCGATCTCCTGGGCTCAAGCAATCCTCCTGCCTTGGCTTCCCAAAGTGCTGAGATTACAGGCCTGAGCCACCGTACCTGGCAATATCTTTACTTTTTTTTTTTTTGAGACAGAGTCTTGCTCTGTCGCCCAGGCTGGAGTGCAGTGGTGCGATCAAGACTCACTGCAACCTCCACCTCCCAGGTTCAAGCAATTCTCCTGCCTCCTGCCTCCTGCCTCCTGCCTCCTGCCTCCTGAGTAGCTGGGACAACAGGTGCATGCAACAACACCCTGCTAAGTTTTTTTATTTTTAGTAGAGATGGGGTTTCACCATGTTGGGCAGGTTGGTCTCAAACTCCTGACCTCAGGTGAGCCGCCCACCTCAGCCTCCCAAAGTGCTGGGACTACAGGTGTGAGCCACTGCACCAGCCCATCTTTACTTTAAAATACATTGGCAAAAAATAATATGTGAATAATAAACAAGTACATAAATATGGCAATATGTTGGCATTGTTAACTCTAGCTTATGGATATGGGTGTTCATTATACTATTCTTTTTTGTTTGTTTGTTTGAGACAGAGTCTCACTCTGTAACCAGGCTGGAATGCAGTGGCATGATCCCGGCTCACTGCAACCTCCCTCTCTCGGGCTCAAGAGATTCTTGTCCCTCAGCCTCCCGAGTAGCTAAGACTACAGACAGGAGCCACTGCGCTCAGCTAATTTTTGTATTTTTAGTAGAGACGGGGTTTTGCCATCTTGGCCAGGCTGGTCTCGAACTTCTGACTTCAAGTGAGCCACCCATCTCAACTTCCCAAAGTGCTAGGATTACAGGAGTAAGACACCACACCCAGCCTACTATTCTATTTTTTAGTTAAATTTTTTTATAATACAAAGTTAATCTGTGAGAAGACAGTCACTAATTCTTTATTTTTCACTTGAATGCATTTGTCTGTTTTATTTCCGTATTTTTATATTTTCCTTCATTCATTTCCTTTCACGGCACAGATACTGTGGTATATGAGACATAAGATGTGGAAAGGGTCTCATCTCACATTTGACTGAAATTTTACGGCTGTTAATTGTCTTTGATCATATCCCACTTCACACCACTTGGAGAAAGAAGTTAAATGTGCTCTAAAAGCACCTTTAAACTTTTTTTCTTTTCATTTTGAAATTACTTCAAACTTACAAAAGTTACAAGAATAGTTAGAAAACCCCTGTGTATGCTTCACTCAGATCCATCAATTGTTAACACTTTGCCACATTTACTTTTGTAGTTTGTTTTTTCTTGAAACAGGATCTTACTCTGTCACCCAGGCTGGAATGCAGCAGCGCCATCACAGCTCACTTCAACCTCTGCCTCCTGGGCTCAAGCCATCCTCCCACCTCAGCCTCCCAAGTTACTGGGAGTAAAGGCACGTGCCAAAATGCCCAGCTAATTTCGGTATTTTTTGTAGACACAGTGTTTTGCCATGTTGCCCAAACAGGTCTCAAACTCCTGGAATCAAGCAATCCACCCACCTTGGCCTCTCAACAGTGCTGGGATTACAGGCATGAGCCATAGTGCCCAGCCTATGTTTACTTTTCTAAATTGATCTCTTTCTCTCTTGTCTTCACAGTTACATATGATTTATTTCCTGAACTATTTGAAAATAAATGGCAGACATCATTCGCTTTAACACTCAAGTACTTCAGCGTGTAACTCTTGCAAATAGGAATTTTTTTAAACATAACCACAACATAATTGTCAAATTCAGAAAATTTAGCACACAGTCCATATTTCAAACTCGGTTGGCTCAGTGATAGCTTTTATAGAATTTTCCCCAAATCCAGAATTCAAGACCCAAGCAGAATTCAGGAATTGCATTTAGTTGTAATGTCTCTTTAGTCCCTGTTAATCTGGAACAGTTTCTCAGCCTTTCTGTCTTTTGCGACATGATCGTTGAAGAGTACAGGCCAGTCATTTTGTACAATGTCCTTTAATTTAGACAGAAAAACTCATAACTCTCTCTGTAATTCCAAGGTTTTGTCAATTCAACCTTTCTCTTTTCCAAGGATAACTAGAATTGTTTTTATAGGAATAGAGAAAAATTGAACTGTTAAGCCTTGGAAGTATACATAAAGTATATTCTCCAGGAGAAGTTTCAGACATGCTCTGGTAATAAGTAAAATTTGTTAAATAAATTTGCTTGACAATATCAGGTTTAAGCTTGGCAAAAGATAACTAACAGCTATAATTTGATATTAAAACATATTGCCAGCCTGGGCAACATAGACCTCATCTGTACAAATAATAATTTTTAAAAAACTAGCCGGGCATGGTGTTGTGCCTGTGTTCCCAGTTACTCTGGAGGCTGAGGTGGGAGAATTGGTTGGGTCAAGGTGATTAAGGCAGCGGTGAGCTGTGATCACACCACCACACTGCAGCTGGGGTGACAGAGCAAGGCCCATCTCAAAAACAAAACAAAACAAAATGTATTACCAAGAGAATCTCTAATGATCTCTAAAAGTCTGGGTTTCTTTTTGTTTTTTGTTTTTGTTTTTTTTTAAAGACAGGGTTTCACCATGTTGGTCAGGCTGGTCTTGAACTTCTGACCTCAGGTGATCCGCCCACCTTGGCCTCCA
>NW_016107670.1:392545-413372 GCF_001604975.1 Cebus imitator
TTTTGAGATGGGGGCTGGTTCTGTTGCCCAGTTTGGAGTGCAGTAGCACAATCTCGACTCACTACAACATCCACCTTCTGGGTTCAAGTGATTCTCCTGCTTCATCCTCCCAAGTAACTGTAATTACAGGCACTGCCATAACGCCTGGCTACTTTTTTGTATTTTTAGTACAAGTACAGACAAGGTTTTGCCATGTTGGCCAGGCTGGTCTCGGATTCTGGACCTAAAGTGATCCGCCTGCCTCAGCCTCCCAAAATACTGGGATTACAGGCATGAGCTACTGCACCCAGTTGTTTAATTTGTATTTAAATTTTAGAATAGCATAAACATTTTCTTACCTAAGATGTGGAAGGCGTATATATATATATATATATATATATATATATATATATATACAAAAGCAAGAAAATCAAATTTAACTTAAGATATCTTCCAGAATTGAATTAGTAGATCAAAGAAACCTTAGAGATCATCCAGTTCAACTCCTTATTTTACAGAAAATGTGAACAAGACTCAGACTACATCCAATAGAAATATTCAAAGAAGTCCACATGGATGTTTGCACTAGGATGTTCATCCAACATTGTTTATAATAATAGGTGAAGGGGAATTATCTCAACATACCACAATGGAAGGTTGTTGTCAATACAATAGATTCTATGTAGCTATTAAATAATGATATAAATGTGGCCAGGTATGGTGGCTTACGCCTATAAATCCAGCACTTTGGGAGGCTGAGGCAGGTGGATAATGAGGTCAGGAGTTCAAGCCCAGCCTGGCCAACATGGTGAAACCCCGTCTCTACTAAAAATACAAAAATTAGCTGGGCATGGTGGCGCATGCCTGTAATCCCAGCTACCCAGGAGGCTGAGGCAGGAGAATCGCCTGAACTGGGACCCAGGAGGTGGAGGTTGCCGTGAGCTGAGCTCATGTCACTGTACTCTAGCCTGGGCTACAGAGCGAGATTCTGTCTCAGAAAAAGAAAAGAAAAGATATAAATGTATATTTAATGAAAGATATTCATCATATATGAAATAGAAAAGCAAATTCTAAAATATCATGTATAATATAATCCCATTTTTCTAAAAGTAAATGTGTATGGCCATGTGAACTGAGTTTTTAAAAAATCTTAGTAAAGTGTGAATTTTTATATCAATCCTTAATTAAACAGGAAAAATGAAGTTATTTTCATTTCAAGAAGAGGCAAAAATCTTTTTGACTCTTACTGATAAATATTAACCACCCTCAAAAGTGTGCTGGGATGGCCATGGTGGTTCATACCTGTGATTCCTGCACTTTGGGAGGCAGAGGTGGGCAAATTGCTTCAGTCCGAGAGTTAGGTATCACCCCAGGCAGTATGGCAAAAACCCGTGTCTACAGTAAATACAAAAATTAGCCAGACATGATGGCACATGCCTGTAGTCCCTGCAACTTGGGAGGGTGAGGTGGGAGGATCGCTTGAGCCCAGAAGGAGGTTGCAGTTAGCTGAGATCACACCACTGCAGTCCAGCCTGGATGACAAGTGAGACCCTGTCTCAAAAAAGGGGAAAAAAAAGGCGTTGGACAGTGTTTTGAAATTGTTACTAGAGGCATTATTCCTTTTTTTTTTTTTTTTTTTAAGACAAGTTTCTCACTTCATTGCCCAGGCCAGATTGCAGTGGCGCGATCGTGGCTGACTACAGCCTCTCAGTCTCAAGTTTTCCTCCCACCTTATCCTTTGGAGGGTAGCTGGTACTACAGGGGTGCCATCATGCCCAGCTAATTTTAAAAAATGAGAATTTGTAGAGACCAGGTCCCACTATGTTGCCAGTTGGCTGGTCTCGAACTCCTGGGCTCAAGCGATCCACCTGCCTTGGCCTCCCAAACTGTGGAGGCATTATTCTTAATTTCCAAGATCAGAACTCCATTAAAGATAACATGCAAGGCCAGATGAGGTGGCTCATGCCTGTAATCCCAGCATTTTGGGAGGCCAAGGTAGGAGGATAACTTGAGGCCAGGAGTTCAAGACCAGCCTGGCCAATATGGCGAAACCCTGTCTCGACAAAAAAATATTAAAACTAGCGAGTTGTGGTAGTACATGCCTGCAATCCCAGCTATTTGGGAGGCTAAGGCATGAGAATCACTTGAACCTGAAAGGGAGAGGGTGTAATGAGGTGAGATCGCACCACCCCACTGCACTCTAGCCTGGGTGACAGAGTGAGACTACCTCAAAAAAAAAAAAAAAAAAAGATAACACAAGAGAACAACAGCGGACTTGACAATGGAATTATACCACTGGGATTCAAATCTTAAAAGAAAGCAGAATGTGTTAAGACAATATTTCATTTGTCTTAACACACTTTTCATTAATAAATATTTCATTTGAGAAATATTTGCCATAGGGAGTTTTTTTGTATGGCTGTAGGAATGTAGCAATGGATGGATGGATGTAGAGATGAATGGACAGATGACTGGATGAATGGATAGATAGATATGCTTAAATATGCATGAATGTATATCACATATTATTCTCTAAATGACTAGAGATGTCTGGGAGGAGAGATGGATTGCGAGAATGACCCTAGGTTTTCATCCTTTAAGTATACACAGCCAACTTTGACAGTAACCATATTTCTTCGTGTTGTAACACCCTCATAGGGAAAGAAAGGAGAACTTTAGGGCTTTGCTACTCTTTGAACCTCTGTCCAATCAATACTTTTTTTTTTTTTTTTGAGACGGACTAGCTCTGTTGCCCAGGCTGGAGTGCAGTGGTGCTGTCTCTGCTCACTGTAACCTCTGCCTTCCAGGTTGAAGGGATTCTCCTGCCTTAGCCTCCCAAGTAGCTGGGACAACAGGCATCTGCTACCACGCCCAGCTAATTTTTGTATTTTTAATAGAGACAGGGTTTCATCATGGTGGCCAGGCTGGTCTCGAACTTCTGTGATCCAGTGATCCACACACCTCGGCCTCCCAAAGTGCTGGGATTACAGACGTGAGCCACCGCACCTGGCCAGTCAATACTCTTACATCATAAAATGCTCTGACCCAGCTTTGTGGCTTCAAAGAGTGGATGGAGGTGTGGTAAATGGTGACAATTACAACTATTTGAGGAGTCGTTCTTAACCTCTATAGAAAGGCCTCTTTAAAATCTGAAGAAAACTAGGGCCCATCCCTCTAGAAAAAATGAGCACCATTTCCTGGCACAATTCAGAAGATTCAGGAGCTCCCAGAGCCCATCCTTTGAATTCACTGAAGTTCATGAACTCTATGTTAAGGACTCCTAAGATAAGTTGCAGTAAGTGATGACCAGAGCTGGTAATGACAGGCAGAACTGGCCATAGACGGTTTGGAGGTCAAGCCCATGTATTTCTATTTGACACAGAGGATCCCGACTACCTTGAGTGGAGCTGAAGTAAGTGAGCACTTACAATCAGAAGGAAGAGGCAGCCAGGCGCGGCGGCTCATGCTTGTAATACCAGCGCTTTGGGAGGCCGAGGCCGGTGGATCACCAGGTCAGGAGTTTGAGAGTAGCCTGACCAACATGGTGAAACCCTGTCTCTACTAATAATGCAAAAAAATTAGCCAGGCATGGTGGCGTATGCCTGTAATCTCAGCTACTCGGGAGGCTGAGGCAGGAAAATCACTTGAACCCGGGAGGTGGAGGTTGCAGTGAGTCGAGATTGCGCCACTGCACTCCAGTCTGGGCAACACAGCCAGACTCTGTCTCAAAAAAAAAGTTAATATTTTTTTTGGTAAATACTTTGTGTTACAACAATACCTTTTAGAATAAATAATTCACCACAGTCCCAAGAGTTGAATTAAGGACAAGAGTCCATGATTCCTTACAAAGAAACAAAAGAAAGAAAACTGAGGATGTATTCATTCATTCAACAAACCTAGACTGAAATCTCACTATATGCCAGGCTCCATTTAACAAAGAACAAAATAGACACAGTGCCGGCCATGTGGAGCTCACTTTATTGTGGAGGTGGGGGAGGCAGACGATAAACAAATAATTATGTTGCATAATGTCGCATTGTAATAAATGCCCGAAAGAAAACTACAGCAGGGTAAACAGAAAGGGAGCAACAGAAGGCTGCGCGACAGGGAGCAGTGAGGGAAGTCCTCGCGGAGAAAGACATTTGAACAGTCGCCAGAACGTAGTGAAGGAATGAGCTGTGCAAGCATCTGGGGAAAGCATTTTCCAGGGAAAAAAAAAGGGAAATGCAAATGCCCTGAAAAAGGAACGTATCCCNAACAGCTAGGAGTCTGCTGTGGTTGCATGTAGGTGAGCAATAGAATAGGGAGATAGCTGGAAGGTATTCTGGGGTCAAACCATGCAAAGTTTTGAAGGCCACAGGAAAGGCTTAAAATTGTCTTCAGCCGACCTCGGTGGCTCACGCCTGTAATCCCAGCACTTTGGAAAGCCGAGGTGGGTGGATCACTTTAGGTCAGGAGTTCAAGACCAGCCTGGCCAAAATGGCAAAACCCCCTCTCCACTAAAAGTACAAAAATTAGCCAGGCATGGTGGCGGGCGCCTATAGTCCCAGCTACTCTGGAGGTTGAGGCAGGAAAATCACTTGAACTTGGGAGGTGGAGGCTGCAGTGAGCCAAGATCGTGACGCTGCATCCAGCCTGGTAGACAGAGTGAGACTCTGTCTCAAAAAAAAAAAAAAATGGTCTTCTAGGAGTTGTGGGAGGCCATCAAAACGTTTTCAGCAAGGGAGTATTCTGATCTGACTTAGGTTTTATGAAGGGTCACTCCAGCTGCTATGTGAAGCGAAGACCATCAGAGGGTGACAGTGAAGGCTGAGGGACAGGAAAGAATGCTTATTTCCATTTCCAAATAGTAACCAGTGATTTTTGGTGACCCTAAGAAAAGAACATAGATACAAAGATTATTTGGATCAAACTGCATTCCTTAGTCCAGTTCTTTCTACTCAGTATGTTACAAACATCCAGCTGGTACGTCCTGGAAACCAGACAGCAATCACCCACTCATCATTAGCTCTTAACTTTTCTTTCATTTTTTTTTTTTTTTTTTTTTTTTTTTTTTTGGTCACAGAGTTTCGCTTTTGTCACCCAGGATGGAGTGCAATGGCACATCTCGGCTCACTGCAACCTCTGCCTCCTGGGTTCAAGTGATTCTCCCGCCTCAGCCTCCCGAGTAGCTGGGATTACAGGTGCTCACCACTACACCCAGATAATTTTTGTATTTTTAGTGGAGACCAGGTTTCACCATGTAGGTCAGGCTGATCTCGAACTCCTAACTTCAGGTGATCCACCCACATCAGCTTCCCAAAGTGCTAGGGTTACAGGCGTGAGCCACCACGCCCGGCCTACCTCTGATCTTTTTTGTGCAAATAATTTCTTGTCTTTTCCTCACTCTTCCCAGTGCAAGGTATGGACAGTACCTAAGATATAGCCACCAAAGCCCTGGACCTTGATTCAGAAGACCTGGTCTCACAGCAAAACCTGTATAGACTGGGTAAGTCGTTTAACCTATCTGGACCTCAGATTCTTCATAAGATGAAAAATAATGCCAAGTTTTCCACAGAGAAGTCATGAGAAGTAAAATTCAAAACTGCATTTAAAAGTGCTTTGAGAACTGCAAAGAGCTATGCAAATGGAAAGAATGATTACTGAAGCCTGACTCAGCTTCTGTTGAAACTTAACCCAGCTGAGACCTGGCAATCACTAAAGGAAAGAAGATGGGGAAAAAAATATTTCTCCCATTACTCTCTTGCACTTAGCACTGGAGATGGGCAGCTGGAGGACAGGCTAAGATTTTTCAGGATAGAGCAAAAGGAATGGGAAAGAGAGTGGGAACCTAGATACTGAAGGGGAGTGGGAGAGAAGATACAAGAAGAAAGCTGACTCTTGATAGTAGACAGAGGTACAACTGCCCAGATCCCCTTTTAAGGCTTGCAGTCAATAAAGAGTCTCTCACTATCAGCTATGTCACAGTCTGACAGTGAAGAATGCATTGGCCTGGGAGCCCTATCCTGAGATACAGATCACAGTGGTTCTGCCTGAGGCCCAGACTTCAAAACAAGGCAAATCCAGACACAGAAAACATTTCTATTCCTGAGAATGAACTGCTGGCCCTTCCAGAATGAAAGGGGCACAACGTAGTCAACGGCTTCCCTAGTCTCTGGTGCTAGCAGCTGTATGTTTGGTAGTGGAAGTCTTCGTAAATGGGAATCCACAATGCTTGTCCCATGAGTGACCTCAATCTCTGCTACCATGGTCACCTGATTCATGTGTCTATGATGCCAACACTGGGGTGGTCAATGACAGGAATGGCTATCAGTCAACTGGCCAGGGCATTTGGCTACGTTAGTGCCTCTTTTGAGGGTGCTCTCTGGCGGATGTTGACATGTGATGCACTTCATGCTCATTCTCCTGTCTATCCACATCCCTCTTCCCCACAGCTTCAATCTTTTTCCCTCCAAGCCCCACACCAACTGCCCAGACCTTTTGCCATTGCTCATGAGTTTGTATGCATCCTAACCTCAAGCTACTTCTCTTCCCACACAAAGTGGATAACCAAGGGCACTTCTCAAAGCTCCACCTGTTAAGAGGATTTTCCCCTGCCACTCTCTTTCAAGACCACCTTTGAGCAGACTGTAGAGAAGCTACCATCCATTTCCAGCTTGCACTCACGTACAGGACAGACCAATCTGCAAAGTGAGCTCAGACATTTTTCTCTTTTTTCAGTTTGTCATGAAGAATCCCCCCTTCAGCCATGAGACAGTGGCTCTGGGAAAACACTGGTAGGTACACTGGGGGTCTGGGCTGCTGCTCATGCAGCTTATTTCTGCCCTCTGGTCCTGCTTATGTTCAGTCCCACAGCAACTTCCTTTTAGGATGAATGCCTGCTGGGGTCCCCTTATCTTATAGCTTGGTTGATTTGCCCCAGATCACAATAAGAAATTTTACTGCCTGCTCCCTTGGTGACCATTGACAGGCTTTCTGTCTCTACCAGAGCCTTGCAGCATGGCAGGAGTAGTTTTTCCAAAGGCATGATTCTCCACTGGAGAGGGAATGTTGTTTTTTGTTTTTTGGTTTTTTTTTTTTTTGAGACAGAGTCTCACCCTGTCACCCAGGCTGGAGTGCAATGGCACAATCTTGGCTCACTGCAACCTCCACTTCCCGGGTTCAAGTGATTCTCCTGCCTTAGCCTCCCGAGTAGCTGGTACTATAGGCATGTGCCACCATGCCTAGCTAACTTTTGCATTTTTAGTAGAGACATGGTTTCACCAAATTGGCCAGGCTAGTCTCAAACTCCCAATCTTGTGATCCTCCAGCCTTCCAAAGTGCTGAGATTACAGGCGTGAGCCACCATGCCTGGCCAAGAGATGGCATAGTTTTGTTCCAAATTCCCAAGGCCCTGAGTTGTGATTCCTCCACTGGGACTTGCCACAAAATCCATCTAGCATCTTTCTTTCTTTTTAATCTACCTATCTGCACACCAAACACATAGCATCTTTTCTCACAACTGATACCTCCAGTGCAAGTACATCTGCAGGATCATATGGCCCAAGTGACAGGGCCCGGACCTGCTGCAGAGCCTTTGCTTGTTCTAGGTCCTATGTAAACTTGGCAGTCTTTCATGTCACCGAGTATATGAGCTGCAGCAGTAATCAAAATATGCTCATGTTTTCAAATTTTCATCTATTTTTGCTAAACATAATGGTGAAGGTGATTGAAAGCTGGTGACCCAGGAAGAAGTAAATCAATTTACATGTAGGATCCCAGCCCAGGGAGAGAGACACTAGAGATACTCCTCCTGAAACCACCTATGATGGCTTTTTCCCAAGGCATGAAAAAATCAAACTTTCTAGTTGATTAGCCAGGCCTGAAGTTCTATCTTAGAAGAAGAAAGTACATCCTGTTGTCTTCTTGTCTCTATCTCAAACAGGCTCCTGCCAGGTATTAATACATTGCCTTTCTTTAAACACAGGAAGTGGGTAAGGCAAATTTTCTCAAAGTCTCAGAATGGCACAATGTTCCTCCCCTTTGCTTACAAGCAGAAGATATCTCAGAATACACCTAGCCAATATGTATAAAGTTTTCATTCACTCAAGCAAGAAGAGGAGTGCAGACAATAATATGACATCCTAATTGTTCTAGTGTACACAAAAGCTCTGCTCTAATTTGTGGTTATTTTAAGGAAATCCACTTTGGAAAATGTGCAGAAAAGTTTGGGCTTAGCTAATGCTTTTTTTCCATCTCATGTCTTTTAGCATATGACTCAAATTTTCCATGTTATCATTAATATAATAATGTTATCTTTCATTTATTAGTGTTTATTATTATTTATAATATAATGCCAATATAATCACACTTAATACTTTGAAAAATCTAGTAAAGGAGGCTGTGTCAGGGATCTACAGGACCACTCCCAGGTTCAATGATTTGCTAGGAATCTCAATATAGTGACAGTCATGGCTAAGATTTATTACAGTAAATAGATGCAAAGAAAAGTTAGCAAAGGGAAAAGGCACATGAGTGAGGTCCAGAAGTAACCAGGCACAAGCTTCCAAGAGCCCTCTCCCAGTATAGTCCCTTCCTGGTAGAGACCCAAAGGACATGCTTGATTCCTCCAACAATGAGTTGTGACAACACATGTGAAATGTCTAGAAGGTGAGATAGGAGGCGGGACTCTGAAGGTGATACTCAAGCACTGGACCAGACTGAGGACTAGCTAAAAAAGGGAAGAGGTAAAAACACTCTTTTGTAAGACACGCCCACTAGTGTGCCATGTCAGTTTACTATTGCCATGGCAACACCCAGAAGTTTTTGCCCTGTTTCATGGCAATGACCCAATGACTCAGAAGTTACCACTCTTTCTAGAAAGTTCTGCATAATCTACCCCTTGATTTGCATATAATTAAAAGTGGGTATAACTATGACTGCAGAACTGCCTCTGAGCTGCCACTCTGGGCACACTGCCTGTGGGGTGGCCTTCTCTGGAAGAAGCAGTACCTCTGCTGCTGCTGTACATTGCTGCTTCAATAGATGTTGCTGTCTAGGCCAGACACAGTGGCTCATGCCCGTAATCCCAGTAATTTGAGAGGTTGATGTGGGTGGATCACTTGAGCCCAGGAGTTTGAGACCAGCCTCGGCAACATGACAAAACATTGTCCCAACTAAAAATACAAAAATTAGCCAGCCATGGTGGCATGCACCTGTGGTCCCAGCTACTGGGAAGGATGAGGTGGAAGAACCACTTGAGCCTGGGAGGTTCAGGCTGTAGGGAGCCATGACTGTACCACTGCACCCAAGCCTTTGAGACTATATCTCACAAAAAAAAAAAAAAAAATGCTGTCTAACACCACCAGCTTGCTCTTGAATTATTTCATGGGAAAGGCAAGAGCCCTCCCTGGCTAAGCCCCAACTTTGGGGCTTGCCTGCCCTGTATCAAAGGGAAGCCCATTAGGGCCTCAGTGCTGAGAATTTCGATTGGGGCTGGTGGTTTTAATCTCAGTATTTTTCATTTCTAAAAGATTTATAAAGGAAAAGTAAGGGTGTTCAGCTATGTAATTGTCTTAGTTTCTTTGTGTGATTATTGGTTTTCTCTTTGACCTAATGTGAAAAAAAGTCCCAAGGATAGACACCCAGAGGGAAACAGTAGATGAGTAATTCATCAAAGCTTCTGTATGAGATGCAACCCTTCCTCTTTCCATCTCTTCATAGGAGAAAATGGGAAGATTCTTCCCCTGAATCATAGCCCTCCAAGGGTCTACAGGATATACAGCTATTTCCACTTCAGTACCTTCACATGGGAAAAAATCCCTGACTGTCAGGTCCCAGGCTGTCAGGTCAAAATGAATCAAGAAATAACATGCATGTATTTGCAAGCCTTTTACACCTATAAACCAGGCTACCCATGACAACTATTTATTGGCTTTCTTAATTGTATTAAAACACAAGTACAAAAAGATAAACATGTTGTGTAAAAATAAATCAATAAATTGGTCTACTCCTACACACGTCAGCATTGCAAAGAAACTACTGTGTAACATGGTCCACACTGTGCTGTTTCTTCTGGCAAGTTTCTTGCATTTGATTTGCACAGCAGAAAAAATCCTCTCACAGGGCGTTATTTATGTATCAGCACAGCAAATACTTTGGTCAGCTACCCAATACTAATAAAATTAATGCCTGTTTATGGTTCATCTTAGTCTCACTTGTTTTCTCTTTTCAAATTGTGTTGTTATTGTTGCTACTGCTGTTGTTGTTGTTATTGAGACAGGGTCTTGCTTTGTCACCCAGGGTGGAATGCAGTGGTACAATTGAAAGCTCACTGCAGCCTCAACCTCCCAGGCTTCAATGATCCTCCCACCTCAGCCTCCTGAGTAGCCGAGAGTACAGGTATGTGCTTGCCCAGAGAGTTATTTTATTTTTGTAGATATGAGGTCTTGTTATGTTGCCCAAGCTGTCCTTGAACTTGAACTCCTGAACTCAAGCGATCTTCCTTCCTCAGCCTCCCAGGGTGCTGGAATTAAGGCATAAGCCACTGTGTCCGGCATTTTAAATGTTTTAATTGGCAAATAATAAATGTTTTTACAGGGTGCAACATGTGATATTTTGATATACGTATACAATGAAATGATTAAATCAAGCTGATTAACATATTGATCACCTCACTTATTATTTGTCTCTCTTGTTAATTTTCAAACCTTAGAAGCTTTGTATAAATAAAATCAGATTTAGCCTTGAGGAAATAAGTCAGTAATTATTTCAGCCACCTCTTGGCCCATATGCCCTACCCTTTTTCTCCCCAAACAGTGCTTTTATGATCAAAATGCCTCTCTAAGCTTAGGTGAAAACTTCAGCCCCATAATTTACAAGTTAAGTGAGCTTGGACCAGCTACTTAAACTTTGTGGTTTCAGCTTCCTCATCTGTAAAATGAGAGAGATGATAATACTTATCTCTTAAAGTAACCAAAATAATTAATGATATAATGCATGCAAAGCCCTTAGCATACTGCCTAGCACTTAGTAAATGCTTAAAATTTTTAATTTTTTTATCATAAAAATCACTCATTGATAATTGACAATCCATTTTGAAAAGTCTGTACAATCTGTTAGAACAGAAATTATTTTGGCCAGGCATGGTGTCTTACAACTGTAATCCCAACACTTTGGAAGGCCAAGGTGGGTGTACTGCTTGAGCCTAGGAGTTCGAGGCCAACCTGGGCAACATAACAATACCCCATCTCCACAACAACAAAAAAGAAATTTTTTATTTTCCTCTTTTTTTGACCTGTAGCATTTATGTAATGTCGGTATTGTTCTTGTCTATGAAGACTGGGTATTAGGAAAGTCATGCAAAAAATCCAGGAGAGCCCTTTGGTGCCAAATGTTGAGTATAGGGGTCCAGCTGAAACTAAATACGAGCTAAACCTCACAGGGTGCCAGGCAACAGGAAGATTGAGCACCAGCTGAGACCCTGAGATAACTTTGGAACTAGGAATGAAGGCGCCTTTACTGACACTTTCTTGTAATCTTTCCCGATCAACTTTGCTTATTTGGTATGTAGGTTACTATGGTGATGGGATAATGGGAAGAAGCTGTGCAACAGATGGTCCTACTCTATTTAAACTTTACTAAAGTTTATTCCTTTGAGGTGAAACTGTGACAGCACATACCTAGTTGCCAAGATACCAATAAGCATCATGCTTTAGTCTGGCCTCTGTCTTCCCTACACTTCCTTGTAACCTAGGGATGACACCACTTGTAGTACCAAGTAATATGATTTGGTGAGAGTTAAAGACTGCTATTTGGTAGCAGTTAAGCATTTGCTTATATAAGGATCTAAAGGCTGAGTGCAGTGTGACTCACACCTGTGCTTCCAGCACTTTGGGAGGCCAAGGCAGGAGAATCACTGGAGGCTAGGAATTCAGGACTGGTCTGGGAAACAGGGTGAGACACCATCTTACGCAAAGTAGAAAAAATTTGCCAGTGTGGTGATGCATACCTGTACTGCCAGTACTTGGGAGGTTGAAGTGGGAGGATCACTTGAGCCCAGGAGGTTGAGGCTATAGTGAACTATGCCACTGCACTCCAGCCTGGGATACAGACTGATGATGCGGACTGAGACAGCTTCTAAACCCTACCCCCACCCTCCCACCACCCCCCCCACAAGAATCTAGAACATTTTACTATAGAGTTGTAGAAGAACTTGAAATTTGGAGTCACAACAATTTAGATTTCAAAGCTTCCCTCCACCACTTAATAGCTCTGTGCTCTTGGATGTTGGTTTACTTTTAGAACCTTATAGAACAGGACAATAGTGTCTGCTCTCACTACTTAATAGCTGTTATGAGAATCAGATGGATTAACAAACTCGGAAACTGTTTATGTACTGTCACGCATCATAAAGGGATTTTGGTACTATCTAAATGGCTGCTTTGGAGTGAGGCTCCCTGCAACCTTTTCAGAGAAGTTGCTTCCTGTCTCCCAACAATCCACCAACATAATGAGCACCTCAAATACTTTGGAAAAGTATTGCGTTCAACAACATTTCTTTTATGTATTTATTTAATTTTGTTTGTTTGTTTGTTTGTTTGAGATGGAGTTTTGCTTTGTCACCCAGGCTGGAGTGCAGTGGTGCAATCTCAGCTCACTGCAACCTCCACCTCCTGGGTTCAAGTGATTCTCCTGCCTCAGCCTCCTGAGTAGGTGGCATTATAGGCACACGCCACTATGCCTGCCTAATTTTTGTATTTTTAGTAGAGACGGGGTTTCACCATGTTGTTCAGGCTAGTCTCAAACTCCTGACCTCGTGATCCGCCCGCCTTGGCCTCCCAAAGTGCTGGGATTACAGGCATGAGCCACCGCACCGGCCTATAATTCTTTTAAACCTGTTTACCTTCTCCCCAAAATTTCTTAGTAGAAAACAAAATTAAAGACCATCTATCTTTTTGTTTTTTAGAGACAAGTCTCGCTCTGTCACCCAGGCTGGAGTTCAGTGGCATAGTCACAGCTCACTGCAGCCTCAAACTCCTGGGCTCAAGCAATCCTCCTGCCTTAACCTCCTGAGTAGCTGTAACTACAGGCACATGCCACTGCACCTGGCAGCAAGACCACATCTCTAAAAAGAGAAAAAACAGAATTAAAACTGTAAAATTAAAAGTTTACCAAATATTTACAATAACTCATGCCTGGTCATGTATCTTTTTTTTTTTTTTTAAATAAAATACAGGTTGAAATTAGTGTAAGCCCATTCAGACCGTACCTAAACAGAAAGAACCTAGCTGTAACATTTGATGACAGTTTGAAAATATGATCTATTGGAATAATGGCATGATCTATAAGATACTGAGGCTTACTTCTATAAAAGATGTCATCAGCAAGTATGGGTAAGATTGCTAAATATTTTTCAAGCTGATTTTTTACTCTATTAAAAGGTTTGACGGGTTATACCTCCACTTCCTTGCAGTTAGTATTCTGGGTTATTTCTAGCTAACGGTCAAGATCTCTGTACTTAGGGTTATAATTTTTTTATCTTTATGTGTATCTCTTATAGTGTGATTGTCAATTTCACAAATGAACTATTTCCCATCTTCTAGCTTTGATGAAGTTTTTTAAAATAAGAAAATTAAAGCCAAAGAGTCTCTTATTTATATTAAGATTAATTTTTTATCTTTGAATATTTATTCTAAAGTGTGGTATACATAATTTGCCTAAGCCCTTTAGCAATAGCAAAGCAAGCCAAATTTCAGCATATGTGATAGTTACATAAGATCATTTTTTAACATATGTTTCCATTTTCTACCTGTTCTGTCTTCTAAGATGTCATATCCTTTGCAAAGAAAATGAATAAAATATAAAATGTGATATATTTCCATCTCTGCAGAATATTTTTCACTTCATTGGAACTTGATACATAGATTCCACATAGACTATTAGTTCTAAAATTATTAGAATATCTGTATTAAGCTTTAATGATTTTTTAATTGTCATCTTCATGAAAAAGAAAACTAATTTTTTTCACAATGTGCCATATTTTACAAGGTTTGCAACATTTTAAAAAGAGTTTTCCTCTCAACGCGAATAATCTTTTTTCCTCCTAATTAAGCAATAAATAAAAGTATGCAAAAGAAGCCATTGGTTTAAAACTACATAGCAATAGAAAAGACTTTTGTTTTCCCTTGCTTTGAGGAAATTCAATATAGTGTTTTAGAAAGATTGGCAGAGGTGCTGACGGGCAGAAAAGGAGGGCCCCTCGCCCCAGTTTCAAGTCTTTTAAACCGAACTTGCATTCTAGGTCAGCCACTATGTGTGGTGGTTAGGCTCCTAGCATAGAATATTTTACATAGATAAAGAGAGACTTTTTTTCATTCGAAAAAAAGCTCAATATTACTGATCATTAGAGAAATGCAAATCAAAACCACAATGAGATACCATCTCATACCAGTCAGAATGGCTATTATTAAGGAGTCAAAAAATAACAGATGCTGGTGAGGTTGTGGTTGTGGAGAAAAGGGAATCCTAATACACTGTTGGTGGGAGTGCAAATTAGTTCAACCGTTGTGGAAAACAGTATGGTGATTTCTCAGTGAGCTAAATGCAGAACTACCTTTTGACCCAGCGATCCCATTACTGGATATATAAATTTATTATTATAGAATATAAATCATTGTACCATAAAGACACAAGCACCCAAATGTTCACTGCAGCACTATTCACAATAGCAAAGACATGGAATCAACCTAAAAGCCCATTAATGACAGACTGGAGAAATAAAACATCCATGGTACACATACACCATGTATGTGTACCACATATATGTACCAAAGTATATGTCCATGATACACATACACCATAGAATATTATGCAGCCATAAAAAAGAACAAGATGACGGCTTTTGCAGGAACATGGATGGAGCTGGAGGCTATCAACCTTAGCAACCTAACGCAGGAACAGAAAACCAAATACTGCATGTTCTCACTTACAAGTAGGAGTTAAATGATAAGAACTTATGAACACAAAGAAGGAAACAACAAAGGCTGGGTTCTACTTGATGGGGAAGGGTGGGAGGAAGGAGAGAAGCAGGAAAGATAACTGTTGGGCAGTGGGGGTAATACGTGGGTGATAAAATAATATGTACAAAAAAAGATCTATGTAAGAAACCCTCACATGTACCACTGAACCTAAAATAATTTTTTGAAAAGAGAGAGGTTTTTTTTTTTAAGAAATGTTTCATAATACGTATTGGAAATAAAAATAAGATGGATGCCCCAAAGAGGATAAGCAGCTCATCCTACACCATGACATGAAACTGCTAGTGCAAAATTCTTCATGTTCCCAAACACGGTAGTCCTCAGCAGTTGGCTGCAGGATAATTTCAAGCCTTTATTGGCAATGATACCACAAAAGAAAAATATAAAGTGAAGATCGATGTCATGCGACATTCTCTATAATTATTATGGTTTAGTTCAGATCGCCTCTACAAAACTGATTCATTGTCAAATGGCTCATCGACTTTGGCTGTTACCCCCCTATACGTCTACACTAGCACAAAAGGGCTAGGAAATCATAATGATCAAGAAGAACAGAATAGTTTAACTTCTGAAAATAAAAAGTGACATCTGTATCTTTATATAAAACGAAGTTTAGGTCATAGCATCTAAAATTGTAGTGTCACCCAAGTTACTCTGTAAATAGTGCAAGTTCAGAAGCCAATGTGGTGTCAGTGGTCACAGCTCTCTTTTCAAGGGAAAAGAATGGAAATATGAAAGTTGAGTATTTATTACCAAAGCATAAATCAGTGACTTTTCTCTCGGAAAAAGCTAACAGGGCTCCCACTGTCTTAGCATCACAAGAGTTGGTCAATCAACCGGGCATATGCCTTTAGGATGCTACTAAAAGCTAAAAGATGGCCGGGCCCAATGGCTCATGCCTATAATCCCAGCACTTTGGGAGGCAGAGGCAGGAGAATCACATGAGGCCATGAGTTCGAGAGCAGCCTGGCCAACAAGATGAAACCTCGTCTCTACTAAAAATACAAAGATTAGCTGTGCATGGTGGCGCAGGCCTGTAGTACTGACTACCCGGGAGGCTGAGGCATGAGAATTGCTTGAACCCGGGAGGTGGAGGTTGCAGTGAGCCAGGATTGTTCCACTGTACTCCAGCCTGGGTTACAGAGCAAGATTCTGTCTCAAAAAAAAGCTAAAAGGCTATTGCAAGAATGGAAGCCTTTCTTATAAATACGTGAAGACATTTAACATGGATGAGCATGTAGTACAGCACAGAAATCATCCTGAAAGCTACCATTCCTGTATGTATCTGTAATTTTTTTAAGTATATTGTTATAGATCCTAATCATGCTCCTAACCTTGATGAGTGTACTGCAAGTTTACAAGTAGAATGTGATGAATTTGAAAAGAAATTCTAAAAGGTGGAGGAATAAACCTTTCTGTTGCTAGGAATGATCCTCATAAGAGACACACACAAGGCATTTTCCCTCAACAAAGCAATAGTGAAAAAAGCCAATTACATGTAGACTATTTTAGCTTTCCAGCAGTATCCTCAAACTATTTTTGTATGTGTTGAAGATGCCACTTTAGAACTAACAGTGAATATTGTGAAACACTTTATGGTTTAATGAACATGCACAGTAAACTTCTGCGTCCACTCCAGAGTATGATAGAAAGAAATTGAAGGAGATTAGAGTAAAATTCTCCTTGAAAGAACAAAATACTTAGCTGGGCGCGGTGGCGCGTGCCTGTATTCCCAGCAGCTCGGGAGGCTGAGGTGGGAGGCTCGCCTGAGCCCAGGAGTTCAGGGCTGTAGTGCGCTATGCCGATCGGGTGTCGGCACTAAAGTTCGGCATCAAATGGTGACCTCCCGGGAGCGGGGGACCACCAGGTTGCCTAAAGAGGGGTGAGCCGGCCCAGGTCGGAAACGGAGCAGGTCAAAACTCCCGTGCTGATCAGTAGTGGGATCGCACCTGCGAATAGCCACTGCACTCCAGCCTGGGCAACATAGCGAGACCCAGCATCGTGGGTCACAGAAGGCTGGGTTATTTATTTGGCTATTTGCAGGGTCCAGCCTCGCAGGGTCCAGTGGGTGTTCTTTTGCGTGCAGAGACAATAGANAAAAGAAAAGAAAGAAAAAAAATTTAAATAAAATTTTAAACTACCAATATGATAAAACGGAGGAATTCTGTCAGTTGTAATTGTTTTTAAAAATCCAATGACTATACGCCAAACTTTTTTTTTTTTCTTTTTTTTGAGGCAGAGTTTCCCTCTTTTGCCCAGGTAGGAGTCCAATGGCACGATCTTGGCACTGCAACCTCCACCTCCCGGGTTCAAACAATTCTTCTGCCTCAGCCTCCCAAGTAGCTGGGATTACAGGCATGTGCCACGATGCCCAGCTAATTTTGTATTTTTAGTAGAGATGGGGTTTCACTATATTGGTCAGGCTGGTCTTGAACTCCTGACCTCAGGTGATCCACCCACCTTGGCCTCCCAAAGTGCTGAGATTACCAGTGTGAGCCCACACCCAGCTAAAACATTTTATATTTAGAGTGTGTCTATTTAATACAGGGGCTTAGGAGACATAGTTGGCTCTCACATCAGAAATGAAATATCTGCCTGTTTAAAAATTGTACAAGTTAGCAAGGTGCAGTGGTGTGCACCTACAATCCCAGTTACTCAGGAGACTAAAGTTAGAGGATTCCCTTGAACCCAGGGGTTTGAGTCCAGCCTGGGCAACAAAGCAAGACTCCATCTCTTTAAAAAAAAAATTCAAAAGTTATTTTAAAGGTGAAGATTTTTCACATCGAGTACCATTTAAGAGTTTGACTCCAATGGTATAATATACATAGATTTTTATTGTTTAATTACATGAAGAAACAGCAAGCCTTTTAAATATCCAACAACTATCTTTGCAAACCTTTATTTATAACATGCTATCTACTTATTTTCTGTGCATTAGACACAAGCTTTTTTGCCTAAGAGTGACTTAAACATCTTTCTGTGTTAGCGTCTGGGCATCAAAAGTCCTGCCATATATTGTTGACAAAGGAAATCTGAAGAGAAACAGTGCCTAAAAATGCAGTTTGGCTGGGCGCAGCGGTTGACATCTGTAATCCCAACACTTTGGGAGGGTGAGGTGGGTGGATCACCTAAGATCGGGTGCTTGAGACCAGCCTGGCCAACGTGGTGAAACCCCGTCTCTACTAAAAATACAAAAATTAGTGGGGCATGGTGGCGTGTGCCTATAATCCAGCTACTCGGAAGACTGAGCCAGGAGAATCCCTTGAACCCAGAAAGCAGAGGTTGCAGTGAGCCAACATTGCGCCACTGTACTTCCAGCCTGGCATGGGCAACAGAGTGAGACTCTGTCCCCACCCCCCCAAAAAAAGTGCAGTTTATGGCCTTTTGAAAATTATTTATAAGTGCCTGTTCTTGCGCACTTTCTTCTATAGGCTTTTCTTTTTTTCAGATGTTTTTACTTTATTTAATAATTTGGATTCATTCCCTTAATTGAAGTATCTTTGCAATTATGAGCTTTATACCAACAACATATTAAGGAAATTATTTTGAAGAATATTTTTGGGGGGTTTTTCCTTTTTCTTTTTTTTTTTTTTTTTTTTTGAGACAGGGTCTCTCGCTCTGTTGCCCAGGCTGGAGTGCGGTGGCACATTCATGGCTCATTGCAGTCTCAACCTCCCAGGCTGAAGCAATCCTCCCACCTCAGCCTGCTGAGTAGCTGGGACTACAGCTGTGCACCACCATGCACAACTAATTGCCTTTTATTTTTTGTAGAGAAGACACGGTTCTCCTTATGTTGCTCAGGCTGGTCTCAAACTTCTGATATCAAACGATCCTCTCACCTCAGCCTCCCAAAGTGCAGGATTACAGAAGTGAGCTACAGGCATAATTATTGTTAGACTAAATAAATAATTAAATGTATTGTTTATCTATAAAAAATATCCAAAAGAATAATAGGATAAAGTGCATGCAAATTACTGTAAAGTATTTTACATTGCCATAGCAATGTGCATGATTAAATTGCAAACAAAAGCATACTGTTTTCTACTTTTAACTCAAATAATACTTATAATAAGCCAATAAACAAAAAACTATCAGAAAGGCCTTAGCATGTACTATGGTCTAATTTAGTCAAATATCCAAAGCCATTAGTAATCCAATTCTCCGTCCCTTTCCTTGATGTGGCTCCACTTTGCCAGTAGAGGGCACCATGTACATACTGGGCAGAGAGAGCCAAAGCCTTATTATTAAGTTCTTTGTCTTCAAAGGAACAGCCTAGCCAGCGTGGGTGTGGTTGTAGATCAGAGCTAGAGGGCAGGATGTTACAGCAATTTTGCAGAACTTCAAACTTTCTTATGATGTCCTTCATCAGTTCACCATCCAGAAGAGCCTGAGTTCAGCCTTGACCCAAATGGGAACACAAGGTGTAATTATAACCAAATGGTTGTTTGCAGAAGTTTATTGCTGGCAAAATGGACAAAGAGGAGGAAGCAGAGGTTGAGGAGGGTCTTTTGTGTTTGTAGCAAAAATCAGACCAAGCTGGGGGGTCAGGAGCCCTGGTTATACCAATTCGGGGGTCGCTCTGTACAAACTAAGAGAAGGAACCAAGTTCCAAATACATTTAGAAGCTTTGCTTTTGCTGTTATTACACATGCTCAACATGAGAATTACTCTTTTTTTTTTCTTTACTTTGCAGTTATATGTCCACTCATTTAGATATTCATAAAATATTTGGTTTGGAAGAATACGACCATACTTTTTACACATAGTACGTTTAAAGATTCTGCTGGACGCAGTGACTCACACCTGTAATCCCAGCACTTTGGGAGGCTGAGGCAGGCAGATCACCTGAGGTTCGGAGTTTGAGACCAGCCTGGCCAACATGGTGAAATCCCATCTCTACTAAAAATACAAAAATTAGCCAGGCATGGTAGCGCACACCTGTAATTCCAGCTACTTGGGAGGCTGAGGCAGGAGAATCAATAGAACCTGGGAGGCGGACGTTGCACTGAGCCAAGATCGCACCACTGCACTCCAGCCTGGATGATGGCGAGACTCTGTCTCAATAAATAAATAAATAAAGATTCAACTTTGGCTAATATTTATTTTAACTCTACAATGTTTACATAATTTGAGTAATCTAATTTTTAATATAGCAAAGAACAGCTAGCAATGGCTGAGATTATTGCAGAAATGTGCAAAGTTGTGCTTATCTCATGAAATATTTCTTTGAGACTCTCCTAAGAGCAAATGAAATGCCCAACTTTCCAGAGGCAGATTTTATATGGAAAAAAAAGGTATACAAAGTAGAAATTGTTCAAAATTTAAGAGACAATACATATGAAGTGGCTATTGCATACTCAATAAATCATCTCCTTGTCTGCTTTTTAATAACATTATTTTAGGAGTGATGGCTGCATTAAAGTAGCTCTGTCTAGGTCATAAATCTAACTTTAAGATAACATGGACATCACATGTTCAGGTTTATCACATTGTCATATCTATAAAGAACCAAGTCTTGCCACAAAGAACAATGAGGGGGTTATATAGATTATATATATAGCTTATATAAATTATATAAGTCTTAATTCTGGGTCTTTTCATGAGGCATCAAAAAAGGAATTTCCACTTTGAGAAGCCAAGGCGGGAGGATTGCTTGAGCCCAGGAGTTTGAGACCAGCATGGGCAATATAGTGAGACCCCATCTCTATTAAAAAACAACAAAGGCCGGGCGCGGTGGCTCAAGCCTGTAATCCCAGCACTTTGGGAGGCCGAGGCGGGTGGATCACGAGGTCAAGAGATCGAGACCATCCTGGTCAACATGGTGAAACCCC
>NW_016107670.1:414257-429615 GCF_001604975.1 Cebus imitator
ACATATATATATATATATATATGCATATATATTTTTAAAAATAATCAGAAACCCTTTGACTTGGAAAGAATTAACAAGTACAAATCTCATATTTTACATATTAGAAGGCTGAGACCCAGAGAGGCTAATTGGATAGTCCAAGTTTCCCTGATTAATTACAAAGTTGGGATCAGAATCCAGATTCACTGACCCTGACCTGCTTTGTCCATTATAGCACACTGCCTTGAGCTAAGTTTTTAGCTACATTTTCATTATAATGAGGTACTTCTTACTGTAAGAAATCCTAAAATCTTGAAATAGAAATAAAATCTTCCTTCATAGGGTTTTCTTTTCCCATTGCTATTTTGGAACAACTTTTCTGCCTATTTCATCTAAACAATGCACTATAAATGCTTCAGAAATATAGTGTATGTATTTTTATAAAGGGTGATTTTGCAAATATGTTGAGAAAATCATATGTAGGTAACATTACACTAGTTTACTTAAAATAAAATGCAATTACAAATCTTTCTTAAAATTGGAGATTTATCTCATCCTCTCTATTTATTTGATAAGAAACAAGACAAATTTGTTTCTTTATCACCTTTGGTTTTCTGGTAAAATCAAGCACAAAAATTTTTTTTCTTTTTTTTTTAGACAGAGTCTCACTCTGTTGCCAGGCCGGAGGGCAGTGGCGTGATCTCAGCTCACTGCAGCCTCCACGTCCTGGGTTCAAGCAATTTCCCTGCCTCAGCCTTCGGAGTAGCTAGAATTACGGGTGCGCATCACCATGCCCGGCCAATTTTTTTTTTGTATTTTAGTAGAAATGGGGTTTCACCATGTTGGCCAGGATGGTCTCTATCTCCTGACCTCGTGATCTGCCCACCTCGGCCTCCAAAAGTGCCGGGATTACAGCGTGAGCCACTGCGCCCAGCCTAGACTAAGTACAAATCTTTGGGACAAATACTAAATTCTGAGTAGAACATATTTTAAACGGTATTGTCATAGAAACTAGCAATACAAAGATGAGTAAGTCATTCTCTTGAGCACCTCAGTCTAGCAGACAACCTAGCTATACTCATTCCTTTTTTTTGTTGTTGTTGTTTTTCTCTTTTTGAGACAGGATCTTGCTCTGCTGCCCAGGCTGGAGTGCAGTGGCATGATCACAGTGCATTGCAGCCTCACCCTCCAAGGCTCACTCGATCCTCCCCACTCAGCCTCCTGAGTAGCTGAGACCACAGATTCCTGCTACAGTACCTGGCTAATTTTTAAATCTTTTGTAGAGACGAGGTCTCCCTACATTGGCCAGGCCGGTCTCTAAATTCTGGGCTCAAGTGATTCTCCCACCTTGACTTTCCAAAGTGCTAGGATTACAGGTGCGACGCACCATGCCTGGCAGAAATAGTCTTTATCATCACTGCAAGAGGCAGAATAACCACTTTGGTTCTCTCCAAAACAAACAAAATATATGTAGGCCGGGTACGGTGGCATATGCTTATAATACAAGCACTTTGGGAAGCCAAAGCCAGTGGATCACTTGAGGTCAGGAGTTCGAGACTAGCCTGGCCAACATGTTGAAATCCCATCTCTACTAAAAATACAAAAATTAGCCAGGCATGGTCATATGTGCCTGTAATCCCAACTACTCAGGAAGCTAAGGAACGAGAATTGCTTGAACCTGGGAGACAGAGGTTGCAGTGAGCCAAGATCATGCCACTGCACTCCAACATGGGCCATACAGTGAGACTCAGTCTCAAAAAAAATATATATATATATATACATATATATATGTAACTATGTGCGTCCTTGTGCGTGTGTGCGTGTGTGTGTGTGTGCATGTGTGTGTTGTGTGTGCATGTGTATATTTGGCCCTCTGTATTTATGAGTTCCATGGATCAAAAATATTCAGAAAAAAATCAATAAAAAATAAAAATAATAGAAATTCAAAATACAGTCTAACAACTATTTACATACCATTTACATTGTATGTAGTATTATATATAATCTAGAGATAATTCAAAGTATAAGGGGCCAAATGCAGTGGCTCATGCCTATAATCCTAGCAGTTCGTGAGGCCAAAGTGGGAGGATCATTTGAGGCCAGCCTGGACAACACAGGGAGACCTGATACGAAAGAAAGAAAGAAAAAAAAAAGAGAGAGAGAGAGGAAGGAAGGGAGGGAGGGAGGGAAGGAGGGAAGGAAGGGAGGAAAGAAGGAAGGAAGGAAAGAAGGAAGGAGGGAGGGAGGGAGGGAGGAAGGAAGGAAGGAGAAAAAATAAGGTAGAAGGCAAGATATGTGTAGGTTCTATGAAAGTACTACTCCACTTCATATTAGGGACTTGAGCATCCTTGAATTTTGTTATCTGTGGGGAGTCCTGGACTATATATGAATCTGTTGCTAGTAAAGCTAATCCCATACATATATGGTTATCTGCTGTAGGATATTTTCATTTGCAAACAGAGCGCAGGATGGTATCATGGTTTTTGGTATAATTCACTGGAAAAAAAAATCAAATGTGCAAAACTAGCTCAAGTGTGATTGTCTTTATTTGGGAATAAAAGAGGCTGTGATTCTTTGCAACCTACTTTGGTTTAAATTAAGAACATTTGGCCAGTTACAGCAGCTCATGCCTACAATCCCAACACTTTGGGAGGCCAAGACTGACAGATCACCTGAGGTCAGGAGTTCAAGACTATCCTGGCCAACATGGTGAAACCTCATCTCTACTAAAAATACATAAATTAGCCAGATGTGGTGGCACGCATGGGGACTTCCAGCTACTAGCAGGGGCTGATGCAGAAGAATTGCTTGAACCCAAGAGGCAGAGGTTGCAGTGAGCTGAGATCGTGCCACTTCAGTCCAGCCTGGGCAACAGAGCAAGAGTCCATCTCAAATAAATAAATAAATAAGATAAAATATAAAATAAAATAAATTAAGAACATTGTGGTAAATTGCCTACATTTAAGTGTAGAGGTTGAGTGCTAACATTTTTCACTTACCAACTTGGCAATGATTTTAAAAGCTAACAACTCCCCATGTTAGTGAGGACACTAGGAAATTTGCCCTCTAATATGCTATTGGTGGTAATGTAAATTGGCATAATGCTGGAAGACAATTTGGCAGTGGATACCAAGTAGAAAATAGTCATCACCTTTGACTCAACAATTTTGCTTTTAAGAATTTGCTTGGCCCAGAAGGGTGGTTCATGCCTGTAATTCCAGCACTTTGGGAGGCCAAGGTGGGCAGATAACAAGGTCAAGAGATTGAGACCATCTGGCCAACATGGTGAAACCCTGTGTCTACTAAAAAAATACAAAAATTAGTTGGGCATGGTGGCGCATGCCTATAGTCCCAACTATTCAGGAGAGGCTGAGGCAGGAGAATCGCTTCAACCCGGGAGGCAGAGGTTGCAGTGAGCCAAAATAGCACCACTGCACTCCAGCCTGGTGATAGAGCGAGACTCTGTCTCAAAAAAAAAAAAAAAAAAGAAAGAAAGAAAGAAATAATTTGCTTATAGCTGGTCACAGTGGCTCACTCCCATAATCCCAGTACTTTGGGAGGCTGAGGTGGGAGGATTACTCGGGGCCAGGAGTTTGAGACCAGCTTGAGCAACATGGTGAGACCATGTCTATACAAAAATTAAACTTAAAAAATATCTGGGCATAGTGGCTCATGCCTGCTGTGGCTACAGCCTCTACTTGAGAGGCTGACACAGAATTGCTTGAGCCCAAGAAGTAGAGGATGCAGAGAGCTATGATCATGCCACTGCACTCCAGCCTGGGTAATATGGCAAGGAAAAAAGAAAAAGAGTTTGCTTATGAAAACAATCAGAGTTGGGGGAAAGGATTCTGATCACTGCATTATTTATAATTACAAAAAAAAAAAAAACCTGAAGAACATTTAAGTACCCAACAATAGGGAATTGGTTAACTGCATTATGGTATAAGCATAAGATGGAATACTATAGGTTGCTGAAAATATTGTAAAATAAGATTTAATGGTATAAGAAGATGTTTATTATGTATTTTAAGAAAAAATAATATACACACACACATATACAAACATACAGAATCCATACAAATATCTTTTTTTTTTTTTGAGATGGAGTTTCATACTTGTCACCTAGGCTGGAGTGCAATGGCATGATCTTGGCTCACTGCAATCTCTGACTCCTAGATCCTAGTGATTCTCCTGCCTCAGCCTCCTGAGGCACTTGCCACTATGCCTGGCCAATTTTTTTATATTTTTAGTAGAGACGAGCCTTCATCCTGTTGGCTAGGCTGGCCTTGAACTCCTGACCTCAGGTGATCGACCCACCTCGGTCTCCCAAAGTGCTGGAATTACAGGCATTAGCCACTGTGCTCAGACACAAATAAAACTGAAAAGATTACATAACAAAAATGTCACAATGATTCTCCCTGAATGGTAATATGATGAAGAGTATTTATTTCCTTCTCTGTATTTTTCTGTACTTTCTAAGTTGTCTACAATAAATGTGTAGTATTTTTGTAATTAAGGAAAGGTTACTTCTTTTTTTTTAGGACAGACTCTTCTCAGTTGATTGTTCAAATGTGATAAGGGTGTATATTTAGGAGGAAGCATGCATCAGCGCTGCAGTGTGTTCTGAACACACTTGCTGTTGCAGTTGTATGCAAACCATTTGTCAAGCCTCAAGCACACCCTTGGCTCTGGAGCTCACCACAGTTTCTTTTCTGTAACATTCTATCTAAAACAGAGTCCCTCAGCAGGTTGTTCCGGAGCCACTAAACTTTCCAACACCCTATGAGCATAGCAGAAAGGCCAGTTCCCCACTGAACCGGCAGATGGTGAAACATCCCCGTGGCTCTTGTACATCCAGACATATGGGTGCAGACACAGCTGAGAAAAGGCAAGCAAGTTCTCCAAGTCCAGGCAAAATAAGTCCTCTCTCAGGGGAGTGCTCTGTCATGCCAGCTGGCATTTCCTGCCATGTCCCTGGCCCGTTTCAAGGGTGAAGAATGGGCAGAAATGGAGAGGGCTTAAACTGAAGGTCTAAGTATCTCAACCAGTGCAGAGCTGGGCTTTGAGCACTGTGAATACACTGTCAGGAAGTAAGTCTTTCAGGAAGCAAAGACTTCCATATGACAGCAATGTAGAAAGAGGCCTGGACTGTAAATTAGGAGCCCTGGGTGCTTGTTACATCTCACAGTCTCCCCTCTTTTCAGTTCCTTCTTCTATAAAATATTGGGGGTGGGCTAGGGAGTCAACAGATGAAATGAGCTATAAAAGTTGCTTCTAGCCTTCAAGACCTTTAAAATGATTAATAATGCAGTCATGCAGTATACATTTCAGTCAATAAAAATTTACTCAATACCTATTGTATCTGGCAAGAAGGAGCCAGAGAAATAAAACCCTGTGGCCACCCACAAGAATCACTGTCCAAAGCATTGGAAATTCCTTGGTTTCAATATGTATAACTATCCACTATGCCATTTATTTAAGATAACGTTTTCCTTGAGATTGAATTTTTCTGTTAACAATAAAGCTAATTCCACTTTCAGTGAACAATGTGTGCACTGTACACTAGGAGACAGTATAGGTTTAGGTTAAAAGCATCAAGCATAGACTCAGAAAGTCCCAATTAAATCTTAGCTCCGCCATTTCTTAACCGAATGATCTTGAAAAAATTACTTAAATTCTCTCAGCTTCAGTTTCCTTATCTGAAAATGGGAGTAATAATCATACCTACTTCTTGAGACTATTGTAGGGAATAAATGACCCGAGTCATTTGCTTTAAGTAAAGTGTAAGTAAACCACTGTTATCTGTTGTTAATATACAAAGTTTAAAAACAATTTTAATATCAGTTTTTAAAAAGCACAAAATCTCAGACCTTAGAAATAATCAATTGCGGGCCAGGCACAGTGGCTCATGCCTGTAATCCCAGCACTCTGGGAGGCCGAGGCGGGTGGATCATGAGGTCAGGAGTTCGAGACCAGCCTGGCCAACATAGTGAAACCCTGACTCTTAAAAAAAAAGAAAAAGAAAAAGAAATAATCAATTTCATTTCAATCTTTCAATCCTCCCATTTTGCATAAGGAAGTCATGACTTAAAGAGGCTGAATAAGGCCCCAGGGACCCTTTTGAGCTTTTTCTGTTAACTAATTAGGAAATATATTGGGCTTTTCTGAGAAACTAAAATATATATATATTTGCAAGTCATATAGAAATTATTTCAACCATTATTACTATTTTGAATTTTCTATCTGCTGCTTACTGAGATTTAATTGGCATTTCAAAGTTTTTCCAAGAATCTGGCATTTTGGATAGATAGCCCTGCTGACCCTTGCCCCAGCTTCCCAAAATCCATTGTGAAGATCCAAGTGGGCTCAGAATTCCCCTTCTTGTGCGTAGATGCCACTTATCTGTTTTTCCACCTCGGTGTTTTGTTTCTACCCACTTTCGGCTATCAGAAAAATAAAAATAAAAACAAGCTTGTACAAGCCAAGTTTGTTTCACTGACTCCAATCAGACAAAGATAGCTTTTCCAGAAATCAAGACTGTGGGTATACACCACTGTCTGGAGGACAATAAGAACATAGAAGAAAATGGAACTCAAGGAGATTAGAGAGAACGGGAGCTAACAGTTATCCTGTGCTTTCTGGTTCCCAAGGATCCACTCGGTCCTCACAACAAACCAATGAATTAGTCATGACTCTTCCCGCTTCAGGTGAAAAAGCTGAGGGTCAGAGAGCAACTTGTCTGATGTAGCACAGCCAGGAAACGGAGTGGGAATTTGAACCCAGGCCAGTCTGTTTCCAAACTCTTTCCAGTAAGTGGGCCACACTCCTCGCATTATCTTCATGTTATTCAATTGACAGAGAACTGCTTGGAAAAAATTTAAAAATGAAAACAAATGTTTCCTATAAGATGGTGTAGTCACATATTTGGAGAAAAGAGATCCATTATGCAATTCACTAAAATGTATTGAATGTCTACTAAGTGTTACCAAAGCACTGAATTTCAGTCATTAAAGACTCATCCCAAGTATCATAAGTCACGTTGCAGTTCTTCCTAATAACGGTTTTCTTATATTATGTATTATGACTCTTGAATTGTCAGAAATGAGAGTGAACTTAACAGATGAAGATGAAGACAGGATTATTATAGACATGTTATTTCTATAAGAACTTTTCTCTAAATCTAATGTCTTTGTAATTAATTGATAGATTCACTGTCCGTGGTTTTTTTGAGAGTAAAGGTTTTGTGTTCTCTTTCACCTCCCTACCCTGGCTTTTTTTCTTCAAAGCATTTTTCCAGTCCACTTACAGTTTATAACAGCTGTAGATGCTGGCCTGCTCCCAGAATCTTGCTGCTAAATCATGACTTCACCATTCCCCATGGACTGAGTAGTGCCGAGGTAGAAAATGACTTCAATCCACAGCAGGATCGGAGCTGCTGCCAATCCAATTTAAGCTCAAAGGATCACTCTTATTTGTAGCAAGTTTTTTCATTTCTAGTTTATGCAGAGAAGGTATAGTGCATCATATTTTGATGATATATAGAATATATCTGAAGGCCTCTTTCTCTTCCACTGCCCCAACATTGTCATTTGTCAATTTTGCAGACTTGAATAGTAGCAAAGGAGCAAAGTTTTCAGAAAATCTGAAACAAACAATAGATCAAGAACATTGGCTGAGTGGGGTGGCTCACACCTGTAATCCTAGCACTTTGGGAGCCCAAGGCGGGCAAATCATGAGGTCAGGAGTTCAAGACCAGCTTGGCCAACATGGTGAAACCCCATCTCTACTAAAGATATAAAAAATTACCTGGGCATGGTCATGCTCGCGTGTAATCACACCTACTTGGGAGGCTGAGGCAGGAGAATCGCTTGAACCTGGGAGGCAGAGGTTGCAGTAAGCCGAGATTACGCCATTACACCCGACCTGGGCAAGAGGGCGAGAGGCAAGAGGGCGGGACTCTGTCTTAAAAAGAGAGTATCTAGACAGTTGGGTGTGGTGGCTCACACCTGTAATCCCAGCACTTTGAGTGGCCAAGGCGCATAGATCACTTGAAGCCAAGAGTTTGAGACTAGTCTGCACAACATGGTGAAACCCTGACTCTACTAAAAATACAAAAATTACCGAGCCGTGGTAGCGGGCACCTGTAATCCCAGCTACTCAGGAGGCTATGGCAGGAGAATCACTTGAACCCGGGAAGTGGAAGTTGCAGTGAGCCAAAATCACACCACTGCATTCCAGCTTGGGCGACAGAGTGAGATCCTATCTTAAAAATATAAACAAAAAAGAGTATCTAGACATGACTGCCATAAGAAAGAACTTGAACTCAAATAGAAAATAAAATGGGTCTTTAAGAAAATAACTGCAAATCATTTAAAATATGAGTAAAGTTAGAGCATATGACCTGGGAGATTAACACAAAACAACTTTGTGTTACTCATGTGTACTAATGTCAGCTGTCTCATTTCCCCATCACTGATCGGTACAGGAAACTGTACTGTGTTGATAAAAAGCAGATAAGCGAGATGATGGTTGTCAGTAACTCAGCCCATTATTACAGTAAAACTACTCCAGAAAACCCCTGGCTCAAAATGGTGCAACATACAACAACAGGAACACAAAACGACCAAAAAATACTGTTACAAGCTTCCATTCCAGAAGCATTTAAAGATGATCCATCACAAGATGGCCTTGACCAGGCTTGGATGAACATCTTCATCATAGCTAAAGCAGAAGCATCATGTGGCATTCCTATGACAAATTTCAGGGACCAAAGAAGCCATTCAGGGTCCTGTTTTCCACTTGCTTCAATATACTGAAGCTCCTTGAACTATGTGACATCCTCCCAAAAAGGCTCGCTGACTTCATTCACTGATGCACCCACCAAATATTCATTGAACTCTTACCATGGGTCAGGAACTGTTCAAGGCACTGGACATAAGGTGTTGAACAAGAAAGAAAAAGACAGGATCCTTGCTGTCGTGAAGCATTCATTTCAGAGTCACACTTCTTATGTTCACACACAAGTGAAGTGGTATTTCAGAGTGAATGTGTTTTACTACAAATATCGATACTTTTCTTCTCTAGAGGCTCCCTTTATTTCTTAGTCACAAAACAAATATTGTTGTAAGATAGCAATGAAAACTTGCAACTTTTAGAAGAGCCGTTTATTGCTAGAAATGGGCTAAGCTTAACTTTTCCTAAAATAACTGTAGAATGAAAACATAATCCAAAAAGACACATTCGCCAAGAGTATAGCACACTGGTCTTTGACTTACATAACTCTAAGGAAATAACTAATTAGTTTCTATTAACGTTTGATGAACTTTGACAAATTAGCACAAAAGATTAGATCAAATGAACTATATGAACTAACTGAACAAGAGGTCTAAACAAACAAAAATCCTCTCTTATAAGGAATGTTGGACTCAAATATTCCTTATATTTGAGAAAACTGAGACTTCTTAGAGGTAAAGCAACTGGCTCTAAAACACAGAATTAGGGTAAAGGAAAAGAGGTCACTGGAGCAGCAAGGGCGGGGGTGAGCTTTATAACAAACGATGACCACTAGATTTCACCTCTGCGTCGATATAGGCTCACTTCCTTCACATGGGGGAAAAAATTTTAAAAATAGGGAGAGTAGCTAGGAGCCAAGGCTCAGCTGGGAACAACAGGAAGCAGCTGCAAGCTGAGTGCCATTGTGGACACTTCAAATGGCAGAAGGTGAGAAACCAGCACAGCTGGCAACTAAAAATGAACTTACAAATATGAGCAGACAGAAATCAGGATTTCAGCCTTTGGGGATGCAACAATGAATAAGACACGGGGGCCTCTGTTCTAGAGAACTCTGAGATTAGAAGAGGAAATAGATGAATTACACGATGTGATAGAAGGGGATAAGAGTCAAAATGAGGAACACAGTGAACCCAGGGCAGGCAGATGATTAATTCAGTCCAATAACACAGGTGTCAATAGAGAAGGGATTATCCTCTGGGTGTTGAAGTATAAATAGGAGTTTTCCAGGTAGACAACTTGGAAAGACCATAGCATTCCAATTTGGAAAACAGCAAGTTGACAGGTAATGAACTAAAATCATGTATTATGGCTAAAGCTTAAACATCAAGGGGGAAAAATCAGTAGATAAATCTGGAGAAGTAGGTAAGGGCTTTGGATACTATTCTGAGGAAAGCCAGTGAAGCATTTTGCTTTGTTTGTTTAACTTTGTTTTGAAAATAAATATAAGCTTACAGAAAAGTTGCCACAATTATAAAGATTATACAACATACCTGCATACCATTTATCTGCTGTTACATTTTGTCCCATTTTTCTTTTTCTTTTTTTTTGGAAACAGAGTTTTGCTCTGTCACCAGGCACCAGGCTGGAGTGCAGTGGCGTGATCTCAGCTCACTGCAACCTCCACATCCCAGGTTCAAGCAATTCTCCTGCTTCAGCCTCCCGAGTAGCTGCAACTATAGGTGCGTGCCATGACACTCAGCTAATTTTTGTATTTTAGTAGAGACAGGGTTTCACCATGTTGGCCAGGATGGTCTCGATCTCTTGACCTGGTGATCCACCCGCCTTGGCCTCCCAAAGTGCTGGGATTACAGGCATGAACCACCATGCAAGGCCTTGCCCAGTTTTTCATTTACTCTGTTTCTTTCCATATACATATATATTACATTTACATATATAGTTTTTGCATGTTTGGAGAGTAAATCACATACAGCCATTGAAGTGATTTCATTAGTGGGAGAACGTTATCAGATTTGTGTTTTAGAACAGTCACTCTATGGGGATGGGGAGATCTTCAGGAATATATATCAGAGGCCTGGAACTAAAATGAGAAATCAAATGAAGGGTATGCCTGTGGGAATGGAGAAAAAAGAGTACATTCAAGAGAGAAATAAGTTTTGCCAGTTGTATGTGGTGTCTGAGGGGCAGGGGTGAAAAGGGTGGAACTTGAGTTTTGGGACTGGGTAACTGAGGGGTGGAGACTCTGTCTAGACAGAGAATAATAATTACAACATAAGAAGAATGTGAATAGTTTATCCCTATTGAATGTGAATTATATTCTAGGCACTGTTCCAAATGCTTTAGGTATATTAATCCATTTAATCCTCAAAACAATCGTAACAGGTTTGTTCTATTATTAACTTCATTTTACAGATGATTAAAAAAAACATGTCTAGAGAAAAAAACTTTTAAAAATTAAAAAACGTGTTTTGACCTTGCCAGTGGCTCATGCCTGTAATCGTAACACTTTGAGAAGCCAAGGGGGACGGATAGCTTGAGTCAGGAGTTTGAGACAAGCCTGGCCAACAAGGCAAAACCCCGTCTCTACTAAAAATACATAAGTTAGTTGGATGTGATGGCATATACCTTTAATCCCAGCTACTCGGGATAGTGAGACATGAAAATCACTTGAACCCAGGAAGTGAAGGTTGCAGTGAGCCAAGATTGCATCACTGTACCTCAGCCTCTGTCTCCCTAAATAAATATGTTTTGAGGAGAAAAATGATAGAGCCATTTTTGGGGATGATAAGGATAACTTACTCCTTCTAGAAGCTTCTCCAAAAAGATCAAAAGAAAGTGGGGCCATGGGTCAAGGAATCGTCTTGGAAAATTTGGAACATTTAAGGTTCATTCACATCAGGATATAGCTTGCCATGCTCCAAACTTCCAATCTCAGCGTAGATACTGAAGATTACATTCATTTTATATGTAATTCTATGTCTATGATGCTGGAGATATGTACACATTATGTTAACATAAGTTTAGCTCACGCAGCAAATAATCATACCTAAAATACCAAAAAGATGCTTTCAATCAGAAATTTCTTTCAAATAAGATAAAACAAAATTAGATATGGAAATGGCAAATCAATTTTATTTCTATTTTACTTTTCAAAAGGATTTTAAAAACTGAGAAAAAAGCAGCATCTCCTGGGCGCCCCCTTGTGGCTTGGATTAATGATTCCCAAATTTGTCTAATGGACAGAATTTACCTGGAGAACTTCATGAAAATAGTTTCCAGGGCTGCATCCATAAATAATCAGAACACAGTAGAAAGAGATCTATATTTTTTGAAAGTTCTCCAAAGAGAATTTGATGACCAGCCACTGTGAAAACCTGCAGTTTAAAAATTCTTTTTTTTTTTCCCTGAAACAACTTCGGAAACAAAGGTTGTAGAATCAGGAAGAAACCTAGAACTCATTTTGTCCTGGTGCCCAGGATGGAGAGCACAGGTGCAATCTCAGCTCACCACAACCTCCGCGTCCCGGGTTCCAGAGATTCTCCTGCCTCAGCCTCTCAAGTAGCTGGGATTACAGGCATGTGCCACCATGCCCGGCTAACTTTGTATTTTTAGTAAAGATGGGTTTCTCCATGTTGATCAGGCTGATCTCTAACTCCTGACTTCAGGTGATCTGCCCGCATTGACCTCCCAAAGTGCTGGGATTACAGGCATGAGCCACCACACCCAGCCGTGTTACCCTTTACATGTGAAAAAACTGCAACCAAACATGTGAAATGGCCTGCTAAAGGTCACAGAGAATGTAAATGTCAAAGCCAAGGGCAGAATCTAACATCTCCTGGCCCTTAATTCAGCATGATTAATTGGAACAACACTGTCTAATCCAATCTATCTCAACATGTTTATCCCTTAACTCACTGAGAGTTCTACAAGGCTCCCTACACCCCACATTGCCTCTGACTGAGGAGAGGGCAGGCAAAGTTGCCAGTGTCTTCTTTGGAGATAATTTTTTCCTGGTTAATATTTGGCATATCGTAGATTGATTTTAGGGAGGCACAGAGAAATAAGCTGGAGGAAGTATTTCCTACAGGATGAGCCACTTGAACAAGTTGAGTTTCTTCTCTTCTCCAAGATCTGTCCAGAACTGATACTGGGGAGTGCTGAGCAGGGACCCTTCCCCACAAACATCAAAGTATTGCCTGTCATTCCACATTAAACATTTATTTCTCTGGGTCTTGAAATTTGAAAGTGCACCTGAAAATGCAGCTTCCCAGGGAGGGATGGGGAAGATGTTAACAGGAAAAACCACTTTTCCGTCTACCTGTAGGCAAGGATTAACCAGCTGCAGAAAGATGGGCTAAGACCTGGGCAAGGTGCTGAACCAGGAAAGGAATTTGCAAAGTAGAAAAATAGGCCTGACAACATTTGTCTGCCTCATCATTTTGCAATATCGTTTTGTTTATCCCCAACATAATTACATTTCTGAAATTCCTTTGGGTCCTGTCTCAGTGCCCACGTCTAGCTGGAGAAATAGTGAGTACATCGAAATCTCTGATTTCTTAAAAGTCAGTCAGCATCATGGGTGTCCCTTGGGAGCTTGTTAAAAATGCAGAAACTTGGGGCCCCACCCCAGACCTATTGAAGCAGAATTGGCATCTTAACAAGATCTCCAAGTGACTCATATTAAGGGTTTTCGTTTTTTTTGGTTTTTTTTGTTTTTTTGGTGGTGGGGGGCGGTTGGGGAGGAGTGGAGATGGAGTCTCTCTCTGTTCCCTAGGCTGGAGTGCAAAGGTATGATCTTGATCTCGGTTCACTGCAACCTCTGCCTCCTGAGCTCAAGTGATTCTCCTGCCTTAGCCTCCCAAATAGCTGGGATTACAGGCACCCATCACCATGCCTGGCTAATTTTTGTATTTTTAGTAGAGATGGGGTTTCACCATGTTGGCCAAGATGGTCTCGATCTCCTGACCTCATGATCCACCCATCTCGGCCTCCCAAAGTGCTGGGATTACAGGCATGAGCCACAGTACCAAAAGAACATTTAGGGAAAAGTTCCAGACTCTCATATGACTCAAATCTGGCCCTTGCCACCTTCTCTACAATATCTTCTCTTGCCACCCTCTAGTTATATTGATGTTGAAAATCAAGACTCATAGACCATAATCAGAAATCACCAGAAGGAAACCAAAATATGCCACTCCAAAATATATCTCTTTGTCATATTTTGACATGGCTATTCAGAGGGCTGCAGACCACACGAACAGCTCTGAAAAGCTGTCCTTTTGTTAGGGAGATTTGCATCTGTAGAGGAAATCTACATTAGAGAGGTAAACAGTAGAAGCAAACAGTCTTTCTCTGAGGCTTCCCTTATCTGTCTTATCCGGATCTAAGAAAGATTAACTCACAAGAGAAGCAGACTAAAACTCAAAACAGTTTTAAAAGTCTGACAAACAAACTTTTACCACAGGTGCTCCCATCTAATCACTCTCTTTCTCTCTCTTTTTTCTTTCTCTTTCTCTCCCTCCCTCTCTCTCTGCCTCCCTTCCTCCCTCTCTCCCTTCCTTCCTTCCTCCCTTTCTTTCCTTCCTCCCTCCCTTCTTTCCTTCCTTCCTTTCCTCCCCCTCTCCCTCTCCCTCTCTCCTCTTTTTTTCTTTCTTCCTTTCTCTCTCTCTCTCTCTTTCTTGCTTTCAACAAGGTCTCACTCTGTTGCCCAGCCTGGAGTACAGTAGTACCATCCTGGTGCACTGCAGCCTTGAACTTTTGAGTTCAAGTGATCTTCCCACCTCAGCATCCCAAGTAGCTAGGACCACACGTATGTACCACCATGCCCGGCTAATTTTTAAATTGTTTTCTGTACAGAGTCCCACTATGTTGCCCAGGCTGGTCTCCACTTCTGGGTTCCTGTGATCCTCCTGCCTCAGCCTCCCAAAGTGCTGGGATTACAGGCAAGAGTTACCACCTGGCCCCATCTAATTATTCTGAGTTCTGCTACCTGAGGGACTTCATCTGCATAACAAGACAGTCTTTTCTCACCCTGTATTTCCTCCCCACTCCTGCTCATAATCTGCCACTGAGATCCAAGACACTATTCTTTTCTGTACAGTATAAAAGCTTCAGTCATTTGACTCTTCTTTGAGTCTCATATTTGCAGGACACCCATGTTCATGTGCACATTAATACATTTGTATACTTTTTTTTCTTGTTAATCTGTCTATTGTCAGTCTGCTTTATGGACTCAAATGATCAAATCTTGAGTAGAGGAAAGGAAGAAAATTCCCTTCTCTACACAACTTGAACCTATCTCCCACTGTTCCTTTAACCCTTATCTGACTAATTATTATCTGACACTTGGATGAAAACATCAGCAATTTGGTTCTTTTTGGGGAAATAGAAAATATTGTAGTCATGTTAAATAGCAAGCACATTTTCAGTCTAACATTTTATTGTATTTTTTTCCAATACAGAGCCTTGCTCTGACTCCCAGGCTGAAGTGCAGTGGCACGATCTCAGCTCACTGCAACCTCCACCTACCAGGTTCAAGCAATTCTCCTGCCTCGGCCTCCTGAGTAGCTGAGATTACGGGCATGTGCCACTATACCCAGCTAATTTTTTTTTTTTTTTTTTTTTTTTT
>NW_016107670.1:431543-437382 GCF_001604975.1 Cebus imitator
AAAAAAAAAAAAAAAAGAAAAAGAAAAAGAATGGATTTACAACTACTTAGGCTCTGGGTAAATCAAATGTTTAATAAATAATGACAATATTACCCTTGGCACCAGTATGGCACTTAAGGCCATTCATACTCCCTGCTGTCTGCTGAGTCATTGCTAAGCTGGGGAAACATGAGTTCCTAAAGCTACCTGGAAGGCTGGTTATGTCATCTTTGGTTGAAATAGATCCCAATATATATGTCATGTCCAGGACGAGGAGGGAAAGGTTTTAACTCCTGGAAAATGAGATATTACTTTGTTCCAGTTTACGAAAAAGATCTATTGGACTTCATTCCCAGAAACTGTCTCCTGAATGACTTAAGGCAGTGCTAAGGAAACAGCATATTTTAAACTGATTCTTTGTTTGAGCTGAGCTCCAAGTTGCCTAATAAATTTTTAAATTCCCAAAGAAATGCATTCAGATGACTCCAAAAAAGATGTCCTAATTTGGGATGTCGCCAGCATCAGTGCCATACATTATCACAAACAAAATTGCCACTTTGACTAATTGTGGGCTATGTGAAAAGTTGTCCTCTTTGTCCTCCTTATCTGCTTTCTTCTTCTTTACCTTATTGGGTATCAGTTTTCAAAATTAGAGATATGAATCCAATCTAGTCTCCTATTTTGTTTTTTCAGATGGAGTCTCAACTCTGTCACCCAGGCTGGAGTGCAGTGCACAATCTCTGCTCACTGCAACATTTGCCTCCCCAGTTCAAGCGATTCTCTTGCCTCAGCCTTGCGAGTCACTGGGATTACAGGCATGTGCCACCACACCTGGCTAATGTTTGTATTTTTAGTAGAGATGGGGTTTCATTATGTTGGCCAGGCTGGTCTCGAACTCCTGACTTCATGACTCACCCACCTCAGCCTCCCAAAGTGCTGGGATTACAGGTGCCAGCCACCACGCCCAGCTATTCTCCTATTAATTCAGATGTTAGGTCACAGAAGTACCACAGGATTTTGGAGCGGCAACTGGAGCTGAAAGTTGTTGCATGCATTGCTCAAGGCCACATAACTTAGCTCAGTGCTTCTCAAACCATATCATGCATCAGAACCACTTGGAGGACTTGTTAAAACACAGATTGCTGGGCCCCATCCTCAGGGTTTCTGATCCAGTATGCAATGGGTAGAGTCTAAGAATGCATTCCTAGCAAGTAATACAAGGTATTACTGATGCTTCTGGTCCAGGAACTACACTTAGAGAACCACTGTCTTAGTTCATTGTAGGTCAAGGTATAGAAGGCAACTTTCAGACAGTTCAGTACTTTTTCCAAGTGGGCTCTTCTCTAGGGTATAGATTTTATGCTAAGGTTATAAAAGCTATACTTGTGTCTTTACAATAAGAAGGGTTTCTTCTCTTCTTGACATCCTGAAAGGGGAGAATTTCACTGAAGGTAGAGCTAAAAAGATGAGCTTTGGAATCAGACAGATCTGGATAAAAAATCAGGCAGTCTACAGATTAGCTTTGTGACTGTGAACAAATTACTTAGTTTATTTGAGTCCCTGTTTCCTAATCTGTATATTAGGAGTTATTAGCTCTGAATATTTGAGATTTCTAAAGAATAGTCTAGCCGGACGCGGTGGCTCACGCCTGTAATCCCAACACTTTGGGAGGCCAAGGCGGGTGGATCACGAGGTCAAGAGATCGAGACCATCCTGGTCAACATGGTGAAACCCCGTCTCTACTAAAAATACAAAAAATCAGCTGGGCATGGTGGCGCATGCCTGTAATCCCAGCTACTCAGGAGGCTGAGGCAGGAGAATTGCCTGAACCCAGGAGGCAGAGGTTGCGGTGAGCCGAGATCGTGCCATTGCACTCCAGCCTGGGCAACAAGAGTGAAACTCCGTCTCAAAAAAAAAAAAAAAAAAAAAAAAAAAAAAAAAAAAAAAAAAAAAAAAAAAAAAAAAAAAAAAAAAAAGAATAGTCTAAGAACTATTTGACATAGAGTTATAAGATTGGAAACATTTAACTAATAGAGCACCTAAATTAGCATTTACTAATCTTCATTTTTCAGATGTGGAAACAAAGGTCTCAGTCAGGATCTCATGACATATGGCAGAATGAAGACCAGAACCTGGTCTTCTAATGGGATTTGTTTTGTATTCATCCAATCCGTCACACATTGGATGAATATTTCTAAACTAGACACTTGGAAAGTAAACATTTCCATAGTGGAAGTTCGTTCATGTGGCAAGCTGGAAATAAAGGCTATGACAAGCATTTAGAGGGCCGTATTTGCTAAATTTTGTCATTTAATCTACTTTTCATAATACCATCCCTTATACAATGTTGTATATTATTAGTAGTAAGATAATAAAACATGTATTCTGTTCACCCCTAACTACTAAAAGACAATTTATAGGAAGTAAATTAAAAATTGATTTTTTTCTTTATAGATTTTCAAAATGGCCTGGCAAAATAACATATTGCAAAAGGGGTATGGCTATTTATAGAATTATTGTCTACACCGTTACAAATGATTATATTTGAGAAAGAAGAGATTAGTAGTTTGGAAAACA
This sequence comes from Cebus imitator, assembly GCF_001604975.1. Taxonomy (NCBI): domain Eukaryota; kingdom Metazoa; phylum Chordata; class Mammalia; order Primates; family Cebidae; genus Cebus; species Cebus imitator. The sequence goes on from NW_016107670.1 coordinate 434,100, forward strand.
ATTTGTACATGAAGGGGAAAAAGTTTTAAATGTGTTGGTCAAATGAAAGTAAATGTGTGAAAGGGAAAAATGCAACTCAAAGGATTCACTCAAGCTGTACTTGTACTTGTTTGGGAAAAATAAAAATCAGAGTGTTTTAAGTTCCAGCTACTCAGGAGACTGAGATGGGAGGATCCCTTGAGCCCAGGAGTTTGAATCCAGCCTGAGCAAGACAGCAAGACCTCATCTCCAAAAAAATAAAATAAAATGGGAGTGTTTTAGAGTCAGTTAAAGCTCCTCATCTAGCAGACATAAACCCTGGGACACAGAGATGTTTAGAGATGTGCTGAATTGAGCAAATGATAATGGCAGGGAGGGAAATGAAGCCCAGGTCTTTTCAACTCTAATTTAGAGTTTCTGGCACCGTGACAAGCTTGTCATCAGCATTTTCATTTTTGAGTTTAATATTTTGGAGAAGCCATGAAATAAAGGGTCATTGATACATATTAAGAGACTGTGGTATGCCTTGACGCTCTCCTATTATTTTGAAATGAGCCAACTGTTTTATATCTGTTAAAGAAAAAAACTTATCCAAGTACTTGTTAAAGATGGGAAGGCTGATTAAATTCAAGAGGGAGCCACGGTGATAGGTAAAAGGACCACTGACACGAGGCCTTGCAGTAGGGAAGAGAGATTAGACTCGACTCCAACAAGGACCAGGGGAGATTTACAACCAAGGAGTAGGATGGCAGTCAGCAGATGGAAAATTACTAAGAAAACATCAAATACAAGGGTACGTGGATAAACTGACTGGACAGGATTATCGCTGAAGGCAGGCCAGAATGGTGCAATATTGAGGGTGGTCAAAACACACCAAGAGTGAGAAATTTTTGATAAACTGATTTAGCATAATTCTTGTTCAAACTATATTCCGCAAGGACAGAGAGGAAAGCCCAAGATTGGGCCTAGTCAAACAGAGAACTCAGAAGAGACTAAGTGAAGTTTTGGCCAAAGGAGAGAGTCTTTGTCACACGTAGGTCAACATTTGGTTTATAGTAAAAGTAGAACCAATGATATATTTTACAAGTTACTTTGATCCAAGGAACACAGCACTGTCATTCTGAGAAGAAACATTCCCATTAAGTGACCACAAGCTGGCTAAGTAGACAAGAAAGAGACCTCTTCTCATAATTATTTTGTTACCTATTTGAAGCTTCAAAATTTATTCAGTGATACAGATACAAGCAAGAATTTTCAACTGCCTTGGATGGACACACTGATGTGTAACAGATCAGTGGGTGAAAAGGGGGGCATGTTCACAGCTACAGGGCAGGGAATTGTGCATATCAAGAAACCTATGTTATCCACCCAACACTTGATAATTAACAACACTCACTGGTAGAATGGTGTCCTCCCAGGAAGAGAATGGAAAATCTTTTAAAAAGCCAGTTTGATCCTAGTCAAAATTTACAATGTGTTTTTCCTCAGATGATTTGCAGCTCATCTTAATAGGCCTGAAAATCTGAAAATAAATTATTTTGAAGTGATGATATAAATTATGCATGAGTATCAATCAAATATTCAAGTATAATGAGTTTACAGAATACAAGAGAGTGTTTCTTTTGAGATGTTGCAATACTGCTATTGTTAGATTCAGGGCTCAGCTGATTGCTTATAGAAAGCCTTTGTGCACATTTGAAAAAGGCACCCCCTCTGGGTGATGCAGCCCTGTGGGTACATGATTTGGCTAGCAGAGCTTGAACTAGGTCTTTGCTCCCTTTTGTTCCATTGGCTGGGTGCCTTTCTGCAATGCACAAACTGTACTTTCCTCAACAGCAGCTCCAGTTGCTACTGGAAATTTGTGCCAGCACAAAAGATGTAAAGGTTTGAAGTGCTTGCATTGGTTGTTAGAAAGTACATTTGAAATATGTAGGTCAGGCATGGTGGCTCATACCTGTAATCCCAGCACTTTGGGAGGTCATGGCAGATGGATTATTTGAGGCCAGGAGTTCAAGACCCATCCTGGCCAACATAATGAAAACCCATCTTACTAAAAAGACAATAATTAGCCGGGTGCGGGGACACGCATCTGTGTAGTCCCAGCTATTTGGGAGGCTGAGGTGGGAGGATTCCTTGAACCTGGGAAGCGGAGGTTGCAGTGAGCTGAGATAATGCCACTGTACTCCAGCCTGGGTGACAGAACAAGATACCGTCTCAAAAAAAGAAATTTGTAAAAGTAAGTGGTTCCTTCTCTTACCACAACACAGAATGTTATTTGCAAAAGATAGTTTCAGTTCAGCTCTAAAATGCCATGAAAGCAAGTGGTGCCTTCATGATAGAGAATTGAGATCTGTTTTGGTGGATGTATTTCCCAAAAAAAAGCACAGTTGGTGAGGGTACACTTCCCTAGCCAGAGGCAAACAACTCAACATCTGGGAAACTTAGATTTTTGGCACCAGAATCGTCTGATTTACCACCTGTTGCAATGACACAGGAAGAGAAAAGCTGTGTTGTGTTGGGTGTGGCTTTAAAACTCTTTACACACACCTAGATGGACTGGAACTTAGGAGTGGTGAATGTTAGCAATAAAAAGTATATGGGTTTCAACATCAATTTTCCCTCCTAGAACCTCTGTAATGCCAAAGCAGTGAAAGCAGAACCTCAGGAATGAATCTGATTCTCAGTTTATGGTTTCAAGAAAGAATGGAGTAGACACACATCTTCTTATTTCTCCTGCTAAGTACAGCTACAGGCCCTGGACAGTGTATATAAAACAACCATAAGAAGTTTCTAAAAGGGAGAGAGGATGGGCTCAGCTAGGTATTATGGATTTTCTTCTTGCTTCATATAGCCCAGACTGGGTGCCAGAGAAAAGGGCAATTAGAAAATGCTAATTTTCTAAGTTGCAGACAAAAAAGCCATAATAAAAGTCAGCTCTCTCTTATTACAGGACAAGAAAAGGGGCAGCACACGCCATAAACAGAGCAAAGAGACATTCGACAGAATGGAAGAATATATTTGCAAACTAAACACCTGAGAAGGAGTTAATACACAAAATATGTAAGATACTCAAACAACTCAACAACAACAACAACAACAAATTTTAAAATGGGCAAAAGACCTGAATAGATATTTATTTTAAAAAAAACCATGCAGATGGCCAACTGATATATGAAATATTCAACATCACTAATCATCAGGGAAATACAAATAAAAACTACAATGAGGTGTGACTTTACTCCAGATAGAATGGCTACTAACAAAAATCCAAAAGACAACAAGTGTTGGCAAGGATGTTAAAAAA
>NW_016107670.1:440483-450587 GCF_001604975.1 Cebus imitator
AAAAAAAAAAAAAATAGAATTACCATATAATTAGCAGTCTTACTACTGGGTATATACCCAAAGGTAATAAAATCAGTAAGTCGAATACTGCATATTCAGTAAATTCAAAAAGAAATTTAATTCAGTAAATTTAAAAAGTTGTTAAATTCAGGATTTAACAACTTTTTAAATTCCACATATGTGATCTTTATCACATGAAATTTAAGAAGTTTTTTTTAAAAACAACTACTCCAGCCAAATACCCCAGAAAAAAATGTGACCTATTCACACCTGCACCAAAAGCCAAGTGAGGAGCCTAAACTTATGACCTTGCCAAGTTGCAACAAAGCAACCCCTTTTCCTCCCTCTGCTAGTGGTGTTAGAGAAGACCAAGTGGGGTGTTGGGACTTTTATCCCCACCTTAAGTAATGAGAATACTCCCCGACTTCTGATGGAGGTGTCAGTAAAGATCATGTGGGGTAATAAAAAGTTCCCAGTAAAGAAAAATCCAGGTCCTGATGGCTTCATTGTTGAATTTTGCCAAACATTTAAATAACTATTACCAATACTACCAATCTATTCTGAAAAACAGAGAAAGAAGGAATACTTCCAAACTCATTCCCCGAGGCCAGCGTTACCTTGATACCAAAATCAGACTAAGACACATCAAAAAAAGAAAACTATAGGCCAATATCTCTGATGAATATTGATGCAGAAATCCTTAACAAAATGCTAGCAAACCAAATTCAACAGCACATTAAAAAGGTCATTCATCATGACCAAATGGGATTTATCCCTGGGATGCAAGGAAGTTTCAATGTATGCAAATGAATCAATGTGATATATCACATCAACAGAATGAAGGACAAAAACTGTATGACACTTCAATTGATGCCAAAAAAAGCATTTGATTAAATTCAACATTTCTTCAAGATAAAACATTAAAAAAACTAGGTATAGAAGGAAAATATCTCAACATAATAAAAGCTATATGTAACTGATGACAGACTCACAGCTAATATTATATTGAATGGGGGAAAACCTGAAAGCGTTTCCTCTAAGATCTGGAACATGACAAGTATGCCCATTTTCACCACTGTTAATCAACATAGTACTGGAAGCCCTAGCTAGAGCAATCAGACAAGAGAAAGAAATAAAGGGCATTCAAATTGGAAAAGAAGAATCAAATTATCCTTGTTGGAAGATGACATGATTTTATATTTCAAAAACTTGAGGATTCCACCAAAAACTATTAGAACTGATACCAGATCAGCCTACAAAAATCAGCAGCATTTCTATATGCCAACAATGAACAATCTGAAAAAGAAATTTAAAAAGTAATCCCATTTACAATAGCTACAAACAAAATTAAATACTTAAAAATTGTGAACTGAAAGTATCTGAGACAGATCTCAATTAATTTAGAAAGTTTATTTTGCCAAGGTTAAGGACATGCCTGTGACACAACCTCAGGAGGTCCTGATGACATGTGCCTAAGGTGGTCAGGGTACAGCCTGCTTTTATACATTTTAGGAAGACATGAGACATCAATTAATATGTGCAAGATGTACATTGGTTTAGTCCAGAAAGTTGGGACAACTGGAAGTGGGGGCTTCCAGGTATAGGTAGGTAAGAGACAAATAGTTGCATTCTTTTGAGTCTTCGATTAGCCTTTCACTGAACACACAAGTTACATGTGAGAGGTGGGTAGAGGAATAGTCAATTGTGCCTTAGTTTGGCTCAGTGAGTCTACATTCTACATAAATGATAGGGCAGAGGAAGCAATTAGAAATGCATTTGTCTCAGGTGAGCAGAGGAATGACTTTTAGTTCTGTCCTTTGCCACTCATCTGTGAAGATAAGCTATCAATTTATATTACCAGAGTGAAATTCAACAGAACTGTTTTAGGGTAAAGATCTTGAGACCCACAAGGAATTTCCTTGTGGGAAATAAAATAGGAGATAGGTGTGCCTGGCACAGTTCCCAACTTGACTTTCCCTTGGCTTAGTGATTTTAGTATCCCAAGACTGATTTTCCTTTCACAGAATTAATCCAAATAGTGAAAAATCCCTACAATGAAAACTATAAAACACTGATGGAACAAACTGAAAGGAACACACACACAAATGAAAAGATATTGCATGTTCATGGATTGGAAAAATCAATATCAAGGAAACTACAGGTTCAATGCAATCCTTATCAAAATGACAATGACATTCTTCACAGAAATAGAAAAAACAATTCTAAAATTTATATGGAACCGCAAAAGACTCAGAATAGCTAACACTATCCTTAGTAAAAATAATAAATTGGAGGAATCACATTACCTTATTTCAAAGTTTACTACAGAACTATAGTAATCCAAACAGCATGGCACTGGCATAAAAAATTGACACATAGATCAATGAAACAGAATAGAGAACCCAGACACAAATCCATACACATACAGTGAGCTCATTTTCAACAAAAGTGCCAAGAACATACATTGGAGAAAAGACAGTTTTTCAAAAAGTGGTGCTGGGAAAATTGGATATCCATATACAGAAGAATGAAACTTGACCTTATTTCTCACCATATACAGAAATCAAGTCAAAACGGATTAAGGACTTAAATCTCAGACCTCAACCTATGGAACTACAAGAAAACATTGGAGAAACTCTCCAGGACATTGGTCTGGACAAAATTTCTTGAGTAATATCCCACAGGCACAAACAACCGAAGCAGAAATGGACAAATGGTATCACATCAAGTTAACATGTTTGTTAACATCAAAGGAAACAATTAAGAAAGTGAAGGAACAACCCACAGAATGGGAGAAAATACTTATAAACTCACAAAGGGTTAATAACCAGACTATAGAAGGAGCTTAAACTACTCTGTAAGAGAAAAATCTAATAATCTGATTTTAAAAAGGGCAAAGGATATGCATAGACATTTCTCAAATGAAGATGTACAAATGGCAAAAAGACATATGAAAAGTTGCTCAACATTAGTGATCAGAGAAATGCAAATCAAAACTACAAGGAGACATCATCTCACCCCAGTTAAAATAGCTTTTATTCAAAAGAAAGACAATAATAAATGCTAGCAAGGATGCAGAGAAAAGGGAACCCTCATATACTGTTTGTGGGAATGTCAATTAGTACAACCACTATGGAAAATAGTTTATCCATCACTCATGACTCAATCAATCCTGTGTCCCCCACCCAAAGGTGGACTCAGCACACAAGGACCATTTTCCATACCTCTATGATTTCACCCCCAACCAATCAGCAGCATCCATTCCCTATCCCCCAGTCTGCCAAATCACCCATAAAAACCCTAGTCTTTGAGTTCTCAAGGAGGTTGATTTGAGAACTATCCTCCTGCCTACCTTGCTTTGCTCCTTCCCTCCCTCCCTCCCTTCCTCCCTCCCTCCCTCCCTCTCTCCCTTCCCTCTTTTTCTTTCTTGATAAGGTTTCTGATGCCCAGGTTGGAGTGCAGTGACATGATCATGGCTCACTGAAGCCTTGACCTCCCCAGGCTTAGGTGATCCTCCCACCTCAGCCTTCTGAGTAGCTGGGACTACAGGTGTGTGGCACAACAGTCAGCTAATCTTTGTATTTTTTGTAGAGATGGGGTTTCATCATGTTGCTCAGGCTAGTTTAGAACTTCTGGGCTCAAGCAATCTGCCCACCTCAGCCTCCTAAAGGGGTGGGATTATAGGTATGAGCCACCATGTCTGGCTACCTCTTTCTTTACTATTGTCAATACTACTGTCTCAGCGAATTTGCTCTATCAGGCAAGGGCAATTACAAGAGCAATAGCAGAAGGTTAAGACCAAAGGAAAGAATCAAGGACCTTAAAGACAGAACAAGAGAAATTACCCAATCTGAACAACAGAAAGAAAATAGACTGGAAGAAAATAAACAGGACCTCAGAGACCTGTGGGACTAAATAAAAGATAAAACATTTATGTCATCAGAGTCCCCAAAAAAGAAGAAAAAGAAGATGGGGCTCAAAAAGTATTCAAAGAAATAATGAGCTGGGAGTTCAAGTCTGTAATCCCAGTACGTTGGGAGGCTGAGGCAGGTGGATCACTCGAGCCCAGGAGTTTGACAGCAGCCCGGGCAACATGGCAAAACCCGTCTCAACAAGAAATACAAAAATTAGCCAGGCATGGTGGTACACACCTGTAATCTCAGCTACTTGAGAGGCTGAGGCAGGGAGATTGGTTGAGCCCAGAAGGTGGAGGTTGCAATGAGCCAAGATTGCATCACCTGGGTAAAAAAACAAAAGAAATAATTGCTAAAAGTTTCCTGCATTTGGCAGCAGATGTAAACATAAATTTATGAAACTGAGCCAACTCAAAACAGGAGAATCTAGCACTGAGGCTTCTCTTTGGAAGGAGCTGTAAAACAGATGTCAACTGCACAGTCAGGTAAAACACATTAAAAAATTATTATTTTTTTTAGACCAAGCCTTACTCTGTCGCCCAGGCTGGAGTGCAGTGGCACAATCTTGGCTAACTGCAACCTCTACCCCCTGGGTTCAAGCAATTCTTCTGCCTTAGCCTCCTGAGTAGCTGGGATTACAGGTTACCACACCCAGCTGATTTTTGTATTTTTAGTAGAAACAGGGTTTCTCCATGTTGGCCAGGCTGGCCTCAAATTCCTGACCTCAAGTGATTGATCCACTCTGGACTCCCAAAGTGCTGGGATTACAGGTATTAGCCACCACGCCTAGCCAAACATATTTTTTTTTAAAGGTGATAACATTGCTTTATAGCATCACTGTCATACTGTTAACCATAGTAAGTTTTTTTAAAACCCATGAACTAACTGGGCACGGTGGCTCACACCATTCCAGCACTTTGGGAGGCCAAGGCAGGCAGATCATCTGAGGTCAGGAGTTCGAAGCCACACTGACCAACATGGTGAAACCCCATCTCTACTAAAAATACAAAAATTAGCTGGGCATTGTGGGATCTGCCTGTAATCCCAGCTACTAGGGAGACTGAGGCAGGAGAATTGCTTGAATCCAGGAGGCGGAGGTTGCAATAAGCTAGGGTCGCTCTACTGCACTCCAGCTTGGGCAACAAGAGCAAAACTCTGTCTCAAAAACCAAAAAACAAAACCAAAAAATACCCCATGACTTGAGGATTAATAGCTTAATTTCAGAGAAATTTATATCTGTTAAGCAAATAGCTGATAATATATTCAATTAGTGAATCACTGAAGTGATTTAGGAGGTGATTTTTAAGTAGAGACTTTGATTTTCATAACCTACCAGTATGACTCTTCACAGTTTTCAAATTTATTTATTTTTCTATCCTCTAATCAGTTTGGGAGTAAAATTAGAATGCAGGTATTTATGAATGAATTCATTGTCATTTGATGTATTTAGCATTTAAAATGGTTTAAATTTAACAACCTAGTGAAAATAAAATTCAGAATTATTAGTTTCAAGTAAATACAGTAACCACATAAACCATTAAATTTATCTGGAAATGCAACCAGCTTTTTTTGCCAGCTCCTAGAATCAAATGACCTAAACAGATGACCCTCTGACAAACTTCAATATTTGCCAATGTGTATAGCAAAGAATGTCGCTAATTTTCTTATAAAAATGAACGTGAAAAGTGGTTGTTAAAAAAAAACAAAAAGAAGAGGAAAAATGATTATGAGTTTATAAGACTGTTTATTCAAACATGACCTCCTCCAGCTCTTATAGGAACCCAACAAGAAGACATTAACCTCTTTATAGAGAAGAACAGAGATTCAGAAAAATGGAGGTTTGTGCTGAGTCCTTCCCAGCTGAAGCAGTCACACAACTGACACAAAAATCTGATATTCTTTCCACTTTGGTATCTCATAAAGCATAGAAACTTCATCTCGTTTTGAGGTCTTAGCTACCAAAGTATGGGGGAAAATATCACCTGACTTTATGTCAATCAAACTAAAATCTTTTGTTAAGTGACATAGACTATAAATTAGAATATATACTCTCCCAGAATAAGTATTTTTTATCCCAAAGTTATGTCTTATTCAATATCTAATGGCTTCCATGATTGCTCTTCTTATTTTCCCTCATTTTTTTTGAGACGGAGTCTTGCTCTGTAGCCAGGCAGGAGTGCAGTGGCATGATCTCAGCTCACTGCAACCTCTACCTCCTGGGTTCAAGTGATTCTCCTGCCTCAGCCTCCTGAGTAGCTGGAACTACAAGAATGTGACACCATGCCCAGCTAATTTTTGCATTCTTAGTAGAGACGGGGTTTCACCATGTTGGCCAAGATGGTCTTGATCTCTTGGCCTTGTGATCCGCCTACCTCCACCTCCCAATATTTTCCCTCATTTTAACATAAGCACGAGGCACAAGAATGGTCCCTGCACTTGAGACGACTGAAAATTTGGTGGGAATATGGATATGCCATTTGTTGTATTACTGGGCACATTGAGTCTGTTACTACTTTTACTCTAATCTTCTCAGTAATGAGAAAATTGACGAGGTGTTTCCGAGTCTTTAAATAATGTCTTTTTCCTACCAAGTCACAGAAATCCAACTACTAACTATGTGATCCTCAGTTTATATCCAGAATACTCGAATACACTTTCAATTAGAAACCTGGTGAACAGTTATTCCAAATAAGTCTTTGTATACAGCATGTAATAACTTCTGGGAAAGTACATATTTTCCTTGCCCTTCTTTCACTACCCAGTCAAAAAGGACGATCTAGAAAGTGTCTGAGCAAGAATATATCAATCCATTAACTTCCCTTCCTCCAAGAATAATAATAAAAAAAATCAGAACATCATCCTTTCTTTGTCTGCTTTTTTCTTTTTTTCCTTTTCTCTCCACACTCTTCCCTTATCCAAATAAGTTTTGCCATTTTGTATTTTCCTGGTGTTTCCCTCCCAGCCCCACTCCCACATCCCATTTGATTGCAAGAATTTGAGAATAGTCTGTAATCCTCAAGATGTGTGTAAAACACTTTCAGCATGGGTTCAGTTAGTTTTTTATTTTGTTCACAAGAGAAAATCTTGGGAAAGTCTTTAGTCTCTTCCAAGACAGTGTGACTTGAATCTGATAAGGCTGTGGCAAATAGTTTGATTTATTTTTTGCCATCTTCTTCAGAATCTCTTTGTTCTCTGAAGTTGTGTTTAACAATGCTAAGGCTTACACATGGCCAGTTGTGTTTGAATTAAAAATATGATGTAATTCAATGTCACATTGACATGATTGTGAAAAGAGAATGTCTTTGTATACTCTCTTACTTTATTCATCAACCACCAAGTTGAAGTCTGGCAATAGAAAAAAAAAAAAAGGTATCCTCTTGGCAATGTGCCTAACCCATGCTTCTTACAATATGCTTTTGGGGGTATCCAAAATTCAGTCAGTTAACTTAAAAATTTAAATCTGACTAGCCCCACTCTATCCAACACAGCTGTTTTTGAGCAAGTTGGACATTCTTTAACCTCCTGATGAATCCCAGTTCTCTGATAGATTTTACTTTTCAACATGCAATAATAAGTATGAATTATTTAGTTGTTGCTATTTATTCTTATTTTCCAAGTTAGAATGATACAGCAGCTTGGTAAAACTATCTATTGTTGACTTACTGGGGAAAAGTTTGAATGAGATTCACAAGGAGAGGGAAGAAGAGGATGAATGGGAGAGATGAGGGGTAAAAGTGAGAGGCTAATGATGAAACACATGGTTTTTCATACGTAGAAAGAAGAGAAAACAGCTGTAGAGACTAGTATAGAACATAAGCAAAAACTTCCTAGTACAAATTAAGTTCCTTCAGCAGCAAAAGTGTTTCCTTTTTTATTCTTATCAAAAAGCATCAGCCAGACATGGTGGCTCACACCTGTAATCCCAGCTACTTGGGAGGCTGAGGTGGGAGGATCACGTGAAGCCAGGAGTTCAAGACCAACCTGGACAGCATAGCAAGAACCTGTCTCTAAAAGAAAAAAAAGTAATAATTTTAAAAGCACCAATCCTTTGTCAATAGGCAAGTAAAATAGCTGACTAATCCAAATACAAAATAGATCATTATGGTTGCCCATAACATCAAGGTGAAAATATTGAAGAGCCTACCTGCAAAGACTGGATGCAGTGGCTCACATCTGTAATCCCAGAACTTTAGGAGGCTGAGGTGGGAGGATCACTTGAGCTCAGGAGTTCAAGACCAGCCTGAGCAACATAACAAGACCCTGTCTCTAAAAAAAGGGAAAAAAAAGGTTTATCTGCAACATTTTTGTGTAAGTCCCATTCCTCCCCACATCCTGTGATACCGTAATGTATGCTAGATTCTACAATGACCTGTCTCCATCTCTAAAATGGAGTGGCTTAGGGCAAAACTTTTTTTTTCCCAGATATGCATATTTTTTAGTGATTTATACCAGAGAGTTGACTGTTTTCTTAAGAATGCTTAGAATGAACTCTTTTGGAGAAATTCGGTATTTTCTGGGTTATGTCACTTTTCTATAGATGTCCCATGGCAAATGATGAATCAGACCTTTTTTTTCTGCCTTCAAGTGCTACTAGATTATATGTGCTCATGGTATACAATATCATACTTACACGAAGTGATAAGGTATATTGAAGGAGAAGGTAAATTGCTTGCCCACTTTATGTCTTTATAGTTTAGATTGTCTTCTCATGTTATTTCTTTTCCTTTTAATTCTTGAACATGTTTATAACTGTTTTCTATCCTTTGCTAGCTAATTCCATCATTTCTGTCATTTTTAGTTCTGTTTCCATTTTTCTTTTGGATATGGGTTGCAACTTGCTTTTTTGTATGTCCACTAATTTTTGATTGGGTGCTGGACATTATGCATATGGCATTGTTTAGTGGCGAGATTTTGTTGTCCTCTATTAAAAATCTTGAAATTAGTTTTGGCAGGCAGTTGCTACTTTCAGATCACCTTGTTTCTTTTGAAGCCTCATTTAATCTTTCGTTATGTTGAGTTTAGTATTGCCTTTATCCTAGGACCAATACAGCTGTACTACTAAGACGTAAACCATCTCAGATCCCCTCTGATGGCCACAAATATTCAGAAAAGTCTTTCTGACCTGGATGGACAGAATTCAAATGTCCCCAAGCCCTGTGTGAACTCTTTCTTTACATGCTGGCCTTGTGGGATTTCAACCTATGCATACAGAGTGGCAGCATGCAGCTAAGAAATCAAAGAATGCCAAGTCCAAATGTGACCAAAATAAGGATTTAAACAGTGCTAATGACATCCTAGTCATACTCCCACCAGTACAGCCAGTTTCCAGCATGTCAAAACACAGTTCCATACTATTCATAATCAAATTAACTGTTAACCCAGAATCTTTTTTTTAATTTTAAATATTATGCTCAGAGTATTTCATGATTAGAAATGTTCCTTAACTGGATGTTTGGGCTACATTTATATCTACACTGCCTTTCTTCTAATTATATATTTGTTTGGAAGAATTTATTAACCTAAACTATTGCCATGTTTCCTCCTATTCTGTTTCTGGTGTTGATTAACCCATTCCTTCTTTTTCAAAGTCACTATAAATTCTATTCTGTATTTCCCCAATGTTTGCAACTGCTCAACTTTTTGTCTTTGTTTCCAAAGGGAACACTTTCATATTCGTCACCTCAGTCAATGATGGTTATCAAACTACATTAAGCTCAAGGCTGATTGATGCATACTACCACTTTATATATTCCCCCTCAATTTCTCACATTGGTGATGAGTCATTTAGAAACCACTGATTCAACACTGGCAAACTTGGGGATGATATATTGCTCTGGTTCTTAAAAATTCATGACTTCTCAAAATAGAAATTTAAAAGATAACAGCAGTAACATTCACAAGAAAAGCAGACTACTGGCAGCCAGCCATTGTAATCCTTACCTGTTGGAAAGAACCAAAACAACTGGGCAGCTAGTAACTACTACTTTATTTATTTATTTATTTATTTATTTATTTATTTATTTATTTATTGAGACAGAGTCTCCTTCGTCACCCAGGCTGGAATGAGGTGGCACAATCTTGCCTCACTGCAACCTCCACTTCCTGGGTTCAAGTGATTCTCGTGTCAGCCTCCCAAGCAGTTGGGATTACAGATGCACACCACTGTATCTGGTTAATTTTTGTATTTTTA
>NW_016107670.1:450597-457633 GCF_001604975.1 Cebus imitator
TTTTTATTAGAGACAGGGTTTCACCATGCTGAACAGGCTGGTCTTGAATTTCTGACCTCAGGTAATACACCTGCCTCAGCCTCCCAAACTGCTGGAATTACAGGCGTGAGCCACTGCACCTAATGTAACTACTTCTTACTTCAGGGTAGGGCAGCTTTAGTATTGGCTATCTGGCTACTGCTCACAGCATAGCCTTTCAGAGATTTAGGCAGAGTTATTTTGCTCTTAATTTAGACATAATTTAATGAGTTTAATTATCTGGTTTCCTAGATCATCTAAGTAGAAATACACAAAAAGCAGGTTCCAGCAAAAGAAACACACTCACAGTAGTAAGTAAAAACAGCTGACAGTATGAAAAGACAACAGAGGAAAGCAGAAAACAAATTTAAGAATCCAAAAAAGCAAAGCAGCCTGAGGTCAATTAACATAAGAGCAGTTTTAATCTGGTAGCCCTTGTGCTGGGTACTAGGAGAGAAAATATTTGGAGAAATAATGGCAGAAAACTTATCAGTTTTGTTAGAAAGGAATAAACTATCCATCCAAGAAGCTTAATGAATACCAAGGAAAAAATACAAAGACACCCACAAACACATACTTTATAGTATAAACGCTGAAAGTCAAAGACAAGGAGAAGTTTTAAAATCAGCAAAAGAAAAACAATGCATCACCTACAAGGGTACTTCAATAAGAACTAAGATTAACACCTTACTTCTCATTGAAACCATGGAAGCCAGAGGCAATGGGAAAACATATTCCAAATGCTCAAAGAAAAAAGTGGGCAACCAAGAATCTTATATAAAGTTTTCAAAAACAAAGGTGAAATAAACACTTTCCCAGATAAACAAAACTGAGAGAATTTGTTAGCAGACTCATTTCACAATATGAAATTAAGTTCTTCAGGCTAAAATCAAGTGACCCTACAGTAATATGTATCTACAGGAACAAACAACATTGACAATTATGTAATGATAAATGCATATTTTTTCCTCCTTTCTTTACTGATTTAAAAAGCAATTTCAAATAATATGTATATAATGGATTACTGGGCCTATGACATATAGAAATTAATGTATATGTAGTATATTTGCCAATAGTACATAAAAAGTGAGTAAAAACAAAGCTGTAATGGGCTAAGGAAATGACTACAGATGGTAAAGTAATAACTATAGCACTGCATTGTTAATATTAATAGGTGTATTATGTAGGGATTGCCTAAAAAAATACTTTAGTTGGACTTGGTACTCAGTGAGGGTTAAGTTTCAGATATTATTATCCTAATCATTACACTCCCTGCCAAAACAAAACACAAAATTCAGTATCACTCACCCAAATACAAGGAATCCTCCCCACTCCAGCTACTTTTATTTACTGCTGTGACAGCCAGGCTAAAAACACATTTGAGAATTACTTCCCCTTTATCTATTTGGTCTTATGATTTTGGAAGTCCGGAAGCCAGTTTCTGCAGTAAAAACCAGGAGACAGTGAAGAACCAGGTATTTCCCCCTTTCTTTTTTTATCATAAAAAATAACACACCAGCAAAAAAGATACCTTTTTAAGTAGGTCAAGGAGAAAAACTCACCCATAATCCTACTGCCTCAACACAATCATTTGTTTCATTGTATTTCTTTCCTTCTGCTTTTATTCCACAGACATTCAACATTTTATTTTACAGAGGTGTAATCATTTATATTCTTTTTTATTTAGGATTACACTGAATACTTTAGCAAGTTTAATTATCATTTTGACGGCACCAGATATATTTAGGGATATATACACTATTTTGCCCCCCTCCCTTCTGCCAATTCTATTTTCCAGGGATGGTCCTTGAAGGCTTGCATCCCAGACTTCCAGACTTAAAAGAGCTCAAGTAGCAGCAAATTCCCACTTTGGTGAAGTAATATAGATGGCCTCTGACTTTACCGAAGTTATTAGGGGTTTAAATAGAAACACAAGTTTCATCTAAGATCATAACATAGAATGCTAATTATAAGTTTTGATTTATAGTCTATGAATTCACCATACATAGTGCTCCTATATCCGTAAACCTACTTGCTACCCTGTCTACTACTTCTTTTCTTCAAAAAACCAGAAGGCTGAATCTAATTCAATTCAATATACTACCTTAAGTAGTTGTTTTAGAGGAAAAAGAAATTCAAATTCTGAATTATTCAAGTAGTACAGTGGCTGAAACTTATATTTTACTAGGAGATAAACAAAAACTAACAACAGTATTTCCCCCATTTTTCTAATGTTACACTGTCATTTTTTAAAGCACACTATTAAAACTTTTTTCTAAAAGTGTCATAATTACATGATGCAAATTTACTACATGGCCTATAAGAGGAAATAGAGGGAGTAAAATAATTTCAAGTCCATCTGGCTTCATATGAAAAAGCCAGTTTAACAGCTTTCAGCTTACTGACATTTGTAAAGTCTTTTGTACGTTCCCTAAAAAAAAAAAGAAAGAAAGAAATACACACCTCTAATGTCATTTACACACCTCTAAGTGGGTCATTTCCAGGATAGAGGTGTTAGTTTCCTTCCTTAGCATTACTCATTCAACTATTCAGTCAGAGGCATAACCCATTTAGAGATATAATAAACAAATGTCTTTTACGTCCTTCAAGTTAAAACTCAAAGCCTAATTACAAGTATCATAAGCATAAATTGTTACTTTTTTGGTTCTTGGACATTTGGGGTGCACTTTATCAGAATGCAATATGCTATCTATCATATTTGAATAAATTGCCTGTTTTAAAACAAAGCAACAAGCTAAAAGCCAATTAGTAATAACTATGTTCATACTTTTTTCAATATAATTGCTTATTCTGTATGATAAAATTTGTAGTAAATCAACTCCTGAAATAAACACTTGATTGCATACTGATGTGTCTATGGCTATCATCCTCACTAGGTTTCAACATAACTAACTGTAACTGTGCCTGGTAAAATGAATTAGTACTAAATTCTTAAAATAATCATTAACGAGAATTAATTGGCACAATCTACCAATTTACTCTTCAATGAGTAACTAGCTGACAAAGAGGAATTACCCATTACAAAATTAAAATTGTGACTAACATTGGAGAGCAAATAAGTTTATGCCATATAATTTGAAAGGATCATTGGTATATTAATACAGGTAAGTTTTGGTAAAGAGAAGATAATGGAATACATAGTACCGTTGTCGACAATTGCAGACCTTGAGAAAATCACTTCCTTTCTTGTTTCTGCACCTGTAAAATAAAGGGATTAGGCTATAACATCTCTGAAGATTTTACAATTTGAGTTTATGTGGCTTTCCATAACTGTTTATGAAAAATAGCTCTTAAGGTTTTGTTATATGTCTAAATGCAAGAATACCACTATTTACATGACAATTGCTGTCAGTCTACAATTTCTAAAATTTATTTTATAATTACTTTTGCAGACAGGGTCTTTGTTCTATTGGCCAGACTGGACTGCAGTGGCAAAGTCAGTTCACTGCAGCCTTCTAGTCTTGGACTCACGTGATCCTTCCACCTCAGCCTCTTAAGTAGCTGGGATTACAGGCTTGAGCCACCTTGCCCTGCTTAAAATTCATTTTCACTTATTGAGCTCTCTTTTTTTTTTTTTTTTTTTGAGACGGAGTTTCGCTCTTGTTACCCACGCTGGAGTGCAATGGCGCGATCTTGGCTCACCGCAACCTCCGCCTCCTGGGTTCAGGCAATTCTCCTGCCTCAGCCTCCTGAGTAGCTGGGATTACAGGCACGCGCCACCATGCCCAGCTAATTTTTTTGTAGTTTTAGTAGAGACGGGGTTTCACCATGTTGACCAGGATGGTCTCGATCTCTTGACCTCGTGATCCACCTGCCTCGGCCTCCCAAAGTGCTGGGATTACAGGCGTGAGCCACCGCGCCCGGCCTTGAGCTCTCTTAAAGTGAACACTACCTATATATTTATAGAAATCACCAAAAAAAAAATATGATATATATTCATGTAAGATATAGAACTGGTAAATTTGTGTAATAAACTTGGAGAAGTGTGAAGATGATAAACTAGTCCAGGAAAGTTCTTATCTGCCATTCTTTTTGTACTTGGAGGATATGGCAGGAGCTATGTATGCACTGCTAACCGTTTCCCAAGGATACGTGTTACCCTCCAAATTGTACCATGTTGGTAAGCACAAAAGCCAAATATCCAAACAAGCTAACTGGGACCACTCTAGTTAAGGCTAAATATTGGTAGGAGCCATTACATGTGAGTAGGGCTG
The DNA here is from genome assembly GCF_001604975.1 of Cebus imitator. Classification (NCBI taxonomy): domain Eukaryota; kingdom Metazoa; phylum Chordata; class Mammalia; order Primates; family Cebidae; genus Cebus; species Cebus imitator. The sequence goes on from NW_016107670.1 coordinate 454,851, forward strand.
AAATTTTCACATTACATTAGAAATGTAAGGGTTATTATTCAATTAGTTCCATCTCTTTATTTCTAGTGAGAAAACTGAGGTCCAGAAATAACTTGCCCAATGTTACAGATTCAATCACTGCTAGCCGACAAGAGAGCCCAGATCTGACTGTCGATTTAATTCTACATCATACTGTCTTCTAAAAAGCTCTGAGAAGTAGGAAAAAATCTAAATGGAATGCAAAGTCTCAAAACTTTACACACAGTACACCTAGTTCAACTTTTCATTTAAATTTGGAATTTCTTCTGTGAAACCTATGACAGATATCATTCAGCTTTGGCTCTGTCTCTACTCATTAATACTTAGGAGGCAATTCCTTTCCTTTATGGACAAATAGCCATAAAGTTATTTCTCATACTGAGCTCTAATCTGTCAAATATTTGAGGCAGGTATTACTACTCAGTGACATCTTACAGCTGGTTTCAGGTTTCAGTTTATGGTACCTTTTCCAACTTGGCAAATACCTCAGGATTTGCCCTAATTTGTAAATATCCTTTCACTGCATCCTGGAATAACGTTAGTAATGCAACTGTGGTTTGAACAGCACTTTTCTGTATCATTTTCCCATGATGTATTCTTCAGCACTCTAAAATTAGATGTTTCTACACAATTGACTTATGTTATTTCCAGCAAGCTAACATCTCCAGATTTTTTTAAATCTATACTCTTGACGGGTGTTGTTTCTTTTTTCTATCAATGGCTTTCTATTGTTTCTAGGGTAAACATTAGGATTCATGATGCCATCTGTAATTTTTTTTTGAGATAGAGTCTTGCACTGTCGCCCAGGCTGGAGTGCAGCTGCTCACTGCAACCTCCGCCTCCCGGGTTCAAGTGATTCTCCTGCCTTAGCCTCCTGAGTAGCTGTGATTACAGACATGCACCACCTCACTCAGCTAATTTTTGTATTTGTAGTAGAGACGGGGTTTCACCATGTTGGTCAGGCTGGTCTCAAACTCCTGACCTCGTGATCCGCCCACCTCGGCCTCCCAGAGTGCTGGGATTACAGGCATGAGCCACCGTGCCCGGCCTGTAATTGTGTTCCTAATTAGCAGCCTCATTCCTAGGTCAAACTTGCTCCTTGAACTCTGACCAGTCTTCATTGTTTTTTTTGAGACAGTCTCGCTCTGGGTTGGAGTGCAGTGGTGCGATCTCTGCTCACCGCAACCTCTACTTCCTATATTCAAGTGATTCTCCTGCCTCAGCCTCCCAAGTAGCTGGGACTACAGATGCATGCTGCCACACCCAGGTAAGGTTTTGTATTTTTAGTAGAAATGGGGTTTCACCGTGTTAGCCAGGATGGTCTCAATCTCCTGACCTCATGATCCACCCACCTCGGCCTCCTAAAGAGCTAGGATTATATGTGTGAGCCACTGCGCCAGGCCCAGTCTTCATATTTAACTATACCTTCCTTCCTCTAGGCTTCCATATGTTATTCATTCCCTTCAGCAAGGAATGCTTCCCCTGTCTACCCAGTTCTTAGTTATCCTTCAAAACTTAGCTGAAATACCACTTCTCTGAGTGACTCTTCCTTGCCCTGCTCCCCATGTTTTCCTCCCAAAAATACATTTTACCTGTTACAATATCCTATAAATCTCCTTCATCCCTTATCAAAATAGTACTATTTGTGCAATGAGGTGCCCATCTCCTTAGCTATACCATAAAAATCTATGAGGACATAGTCTGAATTTACCTAGCACAGACTTGCATGATTTATAGATTCAATAACTATCTGCTGAATGAATGAATGCTGAATAAATAGGATCAATATTTAGATTTCCCCAGGTAATCAAAGAGAACATTTAGCCAAGCCCTGGGTTGCATGCTATACAAAGAAGAAACTGTATAGGTTACAAGACAATCTTGAGAAAGACCTCTCCAAAAGAAGTAATGATATAATTTAAAAAAATTTCAAACTATGTCCTATAAAAACGAAAGGTAATTTTTTTTCACTCTTTCTACTGTGGGGGTGGGGAGCATGGAATAAGGCAAATAAGCACAGGTCAGTGGTATATTTGTTGTTTTACTGTTAATTTGACACATCTGAACCAAAGCATTCACAATATTTGATATACTCTGAAGAGAATCATATACTATAGTCTTAGACATAACCACAGAACAAGCAGAACAATTAAAACTACGTAAGGCCTTAAAATATATCCACAGTGTGTATTACTTCCCTATTCATTCATTTACAAATTAAGACTACATACCATTAATTTTATTTGTATCTTTCTTTCATTGTTTTATTCAGGCAGCCTTCATTCAAGGAAAGGCAACTTAGTTTTTGTGTGTGTGAGCTTTATTTTTTTACTATATTGGTTAATATAAAAGTTATGAATTAAATGTATTCTTATCTCCTGTAGACAGGAGTGAATCCGTGAAATTTTCAGATAGTAATCCAAAACAATAGGTCCTATTTTTAAAAACAGCCAAAGTGGGCCAACCACGGTGGCTCATGCCTGTAATTCCAGCACTTTGGGAGGTCAAGGCGGGCAGATCATGAGGTCAGGAGTTTAAGACCAGCCTGAACAACATGTTGAAACCCCATCCCTACTAAAAATACAAAAATTGTCCAGGCGTGGTGGTGGGCATTTGTAACCCCAGCTACTCAGGAGGCTGAAGTAGGAGAATTGCTTGAACCTAGGAGATGGAGGCTGCAGTGAGCCGAGATCAGTCCCCTGCACTCCAACCTCGGTGACAAAGCAAGACTCTGCCCCAAAAATTAAAAAAAATAAAAAGAGGCC
>NW_016107670.1:457657-466609 GCF_001604975.1 Cebus imitator
AAAAAAAAAAAAAAAAAAAAAAAATGGCTAGTGAAAAGGGATCAGATAGCCAGTCTGTTTATGGTCTATAAGAACAACTAATGGACTTTCAGGATTTCATAAAATGAAGACTACTGCAATTCTATGAGATCAGTCAAAACTTAAAACATTGCATACAAAATCATTCTTGAAATCTCTAAATGCCTTTTAAATAACCAGCATGAAAATTTTAAGTAGTTGCCTCACAGTACCAAACTTAGAAGTCAAAACTAGTTAAAATTCAGTGCTATCATGACTTCTCATTTACAAGGTAACTCATTGGTAAATTAACAGATGGCATAAAAATTAAAATTTACATCATTTTTAAAGGATAAATGTATGTAATCAGAGTATACAGAAAATTCAATGTATTGTACAATAAAATAACTTTAAACCTCTATCCCTGTACAACAGGGTTTAGGTTAATTCTAGTGAACTTGCATGTTTTTAAATCTCTTTTACAGTTCATTCTGAGTACTTACATTGCTTTAGATACACAGCTTTTTTCAAAAGAATATTACAGTTGTACACCAGGATAAGATTTAGTACATTGAGATATTTTTAAAATATTTATAAATTTGTTCCTAGTATGCAAAAGCATTTGGCAATACTTTTACAGCATTTGATCTTATAGAATTAATTAAAATCTCATACAGTACTCATCTTGATGTTAAAAAAAAATTCACAGAAAAAATATAAATTGCACAGCCTGACTGCATGATACTGTTATTTCCAGTTTTTAGTTCTGGTAATTAAAACCTTCATTAAGTCTGTTAACAAATCATTACCTGTACATTTATGAAGGCAACTGACATGATTTGCGAACAAAACCTTCAGGTTTTATGTTATTTACCAAAGAGTGCAGTTCAGCAAGAAAGGAAAGCCCAGTAGCAAATTTACAGAATATTTTACAAATTTACCAGTTCCTGTGAAACAAACTGTTTCAACCTTTCAAGATACTGTCCATAAAGTTCCACATCATTGTGACCTGCTCCTTCAACCCAGAGAGGCTCCACAGGTCTTTGGCAACGTTCAAACAATGCCAGGCCATGTGAAAAGTCAATGACTTCATCTTCAGTCCCATGAATTATTAATACTGGAGAGGTTATCTTAGAGATTTTGTCAATGCTGCAGGGAAAAAGGAAGGGGGAAAATGCAATAAATTAGCTATGTAAAGGAACATAAAACAAATATTCTTGTGCTATATCAGACACACAATTCAAACACGAGAATTGTTTGAATCAGTTCAGAAGGTATGAATGTCTCTTGAATTTCCAATAATATTCAAAAATTGCCTTTTACATACTCCCTACCTTAAGATTAACTGAGGAAGTTATTTTCATGCACTGGTTTTGATGGTTTTGGTACAGTCACTCTTGCTCGTCACTCTATTTTACCTTTCTACAATGTTGACTTTTGGCACCGAGAAACTTAGGTGTTCAGAAGAGGAAAAAGCTTAAGAACTATTTCAAGTATGCGCTAACTTCACTTTCTGCACTTATTATATTCTTTCTCCTAGTCTCCTAGAAAAATGACAGCAAAATGTTTTATGTTTTTTGTTCTTGTTTGAGGATAAAGATACAAAACCAAGGAGAATGTACTAAAATACAATAAAATGTTGGAGCCGGAAAGAAGATTAATGCGTGAAATATTACAAGGATAGAAGAAAACACAATTTTAGGCAGAGAGAAGGTAAAGCGATGAATGAAACCAATTTATACCATAGAATACCCTAGAAAGCTAAGGAATTACCATGGTGATGAAGGGGGTGACTGAAATATATAGGATTTGTTCAGTTTGTGGAAGAAAGTTAGCCTCCTCTTCCCAGGTCCTTTTGCCTGTTCATATACCCAGAAACTGCCTTCCCCAAAGACTGGAATGTCTGTGGACTAGACAGACGACTACCAGAGTTTAGGACAGAGGTATCATAAAGACCAAAGAAACATACATATTTATATACTGGCTACTATACGAACCCATTTTCCCTATGAGCCTCCCAGAATGCTGGTAGCCAGGCCACTGTCCTCCAGGAGGAAGTTTTAGAAAGAGCTTTCTTTGGAGATTATATCAGATCAGCCCTTTAGTTGATCTGCTAAATCTTAATTGTCTGCTTATATGTAAGAATAAAGAGTTGGTTGGCTCCTTTACTTACATATAAACAGATAACCAAGATTATCAGACATGAGAGGATAATACTTCAAATAACATAGGGATCAAAACAAACACTTAAGACAGAAACTACACGGACAAACCTTTTTAAGAATACCTAGAAAAAGGTATTATAATGAACATAAATGAAAATGGAATTTTGAAAAGGAAAAAACCATCAATGAAATAATCTAAGGCTGCATTTGGTAAGAATAAATATTTGGGTTTACTACCTGCTGTCACAAAGATGGTCAACAGTAGAGGAATTAAAACTTGAATAAAAAATAAAAAGAAATATATTATCTTTTTCAAACAGTTTTTTTGTTTGTTTGTTTCTTTCTTTTTGAGGGGCAGACAGGGTCTCATTCTATCACAAAGGCTGGAGTACAGTGGTGACATCATCTGTGTCTCCCAGGTTCAAGGGATTCTCATGCCTTAGACTCCCAAGTAGCTGGGATTATAGGCGTGCACCACCATGTCTGGCTAATTTGGTAATTCTCATGGAGATGGGATTTCACCATGTTCATCAGGCTGGTCTCAAACTCCTGGCCTCAAGTGATCCGCCCACCACAGCCTCTGAAAGGGCTGGGATTATAGGTGTGAGCCACTGTGCCTGGCCAGTTTATTTTTTAGTGTTGCTCTCTGTTGGTGTACCAGAAATGAAAGAGATAGCTTGACAGAGATGTAAGTTGGCAACAACACTGACATAGAGATACTCAGACACATCCCTATCATTTTTACCATTCAGCTAGAAAGAAGTATAATTTTATTTTTATTTACCTGACTGGTCACCTGCTAATACCCTCTCTACAAATTAATTTTTCTTAATTTCTATGTGCTAATATATATAAAATAGAAGCTTATGGCTGAGTGAACTGTATCATGAATACTTTAAATGATGAAAAATCCCCAAGTTTCTTGGAAACTGAACTACTTTGAATATTGCTACTTACTTTGGGAATGCATCAAAACAGTAGGTCTTCTTAGTATCAGGAAAGGCAACTCGCATTCCCGAGGTCAGAGGAGAATGAAGAATAACAGCAGCACTCTCATATCGAGCAGCAAGATCCACAGATGGTACTGTACCTATACTTTGGCCATATATAATCACATTTTCAGGGCGAATGCCATATCTACAAAGTTCAGGCATTAAAAAAAAAAAAAAGTTGGAATGCTGTGAAATGTTCCATCATTCTGAAGGATTTGATCTTAGAATAAGACAATGTTAACTAATCCATATTTTAAACTTATTACTGCTATTTTTAACGTTACAATAAAGTCTGTATCACCAGCTTATTTCATGTGTTTCTACTTTATCTTTTAGAAGAGTAATAGCTGAAGTATTTTAAGATTTCAATCTTAAGAACTAAACTTACTAAATAATTTATTACACTATAGTATTTCACTCTAGCATACTGTTGACTAAGTTTGGAGCACATATTTTAATGAATAGATATTGAATGAATAGGTCATATTTATTTTCTATTCAATGTAACAAAAGTTATTTATTTCTCCATATATCAAGAGTGGCTCATTTTAATTTCCAAAATTGGTCATACTGATGAACTGCTACATATAGTTATGATATGAAATGAATAAAATATATGTATGGTTTTAGTCAAGAGCAAATTATGATTTTACAATTTTTCTTAAAATTTGTCTTTGCCTAGTTGTAGAAATAGACTAATGGTTGAAAACATAAAGAATTCCAAACACCATATGGTCCAGTTATTTATGAATAGACTTCATGCTAATCTCAAGGTACTAGGTAATCCCTTTCAAATGGCTGCAGGTTTAAACAGGTGAAAACTCACTGATTCAATAAGTATTTATTGGGTACCTAGTTTGTTCAAGGAACTGCACGCTACTTGTCTAAAGTATAATTATTCCAAATGTAAACTACTGCAAGTGCCAGTGCAGTGCCACCTGAGCTAACGAATATGGGGTTAAAGGTTATGTGACATTAAATACATCTTTCCACTTAGAATGCAGACAGCAGTCACTCTGACAGCTAAAAGCACAGCAGCTTCTTTTGGAAATCTTTTGCAAAGGTAAAAGATCTTTCTGAGAATCTGAATATTCACCAGCAAACAGTGAGGCAAATTGTCCATGTGTTCTCTTCCAGGGGAATAATGCTATTTCAACTATACAGGTAGTAACACAGCTCTCCCCACATAGTTTCTTCAAATCAGTACTATACAAGCATTTGGATAGGACACAGAAAGTGGAGCTCTGTCTACTCCAAATTGACTCTAAATGTTAGCAAACTCAGAAACCCCTTTTTTCTTTACAACAGACCTAGCTGCACATATTTCATATGAATGAACAAATTAGGAGAATGAACATTTGCAGCATAACCACAATTCTTCAGGCTGCATTGTTGCTGTCAGCTGAATAACAGCCTTGTTGGTGGCAATCATGAAATTCGGGCTAAAGCTAGCAATGACAATGCTCCAGGATGGAGTCACAGAGGTAGCTGACAATTAAGCATTAGAGGACTCACAAGAGTAACAATTGCCTAACAGTATGAGCTAGAAAGGAGTTTAGAGACCATTTAATCTAGAGTCCAGCTGCCTAATGAGTAGATCTTCAAAGTCACAGTAGGTGACAGCTCTGTAATTAGAACCCAGGTATACTGACTCCCAGTTCAGTGTTTTTTTTTTTTCTCTGAAGCACACAGATGAGGAGCTCAAGGACACTGTGGGAAAGGTGCATAGTGAATGCCATGCCCTTAGCTTCTTTTAGTCCAACAGAAGGTCAGAAATTGGAGTTATTAGGGATATCCAATTTTCCCAAAAAGGACATCATTCAAATAATAATTATTTAAGTTCATTATTTATTTTATCTCTTCTCCTGGTTACTTCCACCTTAACTTTTAATCAGGCAAAGAAAATTAAAAGGCATATATTCTAATTAGACACATTTCATTAGATGACTGAATTCTAGAACTGTTAAATTATCTTTTCTCAATCTCTTCATTAAACAGACAAGGAAACATGGGCTCAGATAAGTTATATTTCCTAAAGTACCTATACTTACGAAACTCCTCCAACTATATTTTGGGTTCAGCATGAAAGAAAACAGAAGTCTACAGCACTTGGTAGCTTAACAAAAAAAGAAGAAGAAAAAAAAGAAAACAGAAGTCTAAAATTCTAAAATATAAGTACTAAAAATAGTATGGGATTACTGATAAAATCTGCCCATTACTCATTAATCCTGGCTATCACATATGTTAAAAATATTAATCAAGACTGAAAATCATTTTTGAAAGTATTCTTCAAATTGATAAATGCCAAGATTCAAAAAAAAAAAAAAAAAAAAAAAACACACAAAAAAAACCCAGTAAAGTTGACCACTTAAAAATGGGATTTTTTTCACATACACACAGAACACTGAACTGAACACTAATATGTTTTGTTTGAGTAAAGTGACCTTTTTGTGTTACTGGGAAGCACTACTAATGAAGGTGAGTTTTAACTTAGCACCCTTTAAAACTTCATTATTCCACTGAAGTTAAACTTTAAAAGTGTGAACCTTATGGCTCAAATAAAGCTATTTTTTTTTTAATTACAGTACTTTCTTAGAGTTATGATACCTTATTCAACTGGCTGACTGTAAAAAGTTGGCATTCAGTTTTTTTTGTTTTAAGGCCTGATAGAACTGATACCAATATACCTAAAAAATGAATTTTTATGTAGAACTTTGTTTTATGTAGAATTTTATTAGATTTCTTTGGAAGGAAAAATAGTTTTAAAGATATTTTTAATGTCTTTAATAGTATTAACCTTTAATAATATTAACTATTTTAATATTATTTAAATTGAGGGAAGTCTTCCTAAATGAAATCTTTAATATTTAAACATTAAATTAGAAACAGTAAATTTTCTTTATATCCTATAGCTTCAGTCTAAAACACCCTGGAAATCAGGTATTTTATTTGCATATAATATAAAGAAGAGCTTATAATAAGGTATCTGTTTATTGTACACTAACCTAATAATACACTGAAGTCTACCAAATTGTGATTTTTTTCAAGAAAAATGTTTAGGTATCTTGGTGACTAGAAAAGATTAATGCACTAGGTTCTCCAAAATGTGTTCTGCTATAATCAAAGAATAACACAGTAAGGAAATTTTATCAGTTTATCATAATATTATTTATTCATTTTTTGAGCTGGAATCTCACTCTGTCGCCTGGGCTGGAGTACAGTGGCGTGATCTCGGCTCACTGCAAACGCCGCCTCCTGGGTTCAAGCAATTCTCCTCCCTCAGCCTCCCAAGCAGCAGGGATTACAGGAACCCGCCACCATGCCCAGCTAATTTTTTGTATTTTTAGTAGAGTCAGGGTTTCACCATATTGACCAGGCTGGTCTCAAACTCCTGACCTCATGATTCACCCATCTCTACCTCCCAAAGTCCTGGGACTACAGGTGTGAACCACTGTGCCCAAGTTAAAAAATTCTTTTTACTTGATATCATCTCTCCCAATTTTAGGAATCCAGAATATAAAGTAAAATCTCATTCTTACAGAATGAATATTTGAAAAAGTTCCAGTAATGCATCTTTAAGTTGTACTTCCGAAGAATAATCACATAAAATAATGTAAAATCTTGGCTTAGGATTTTAATAGAAATGATAGATCAAGTGAATAATTAGCTAAGTCAATATTTTCTCTCATTTCCTTGAAAGTTTGCAGCTTTGATATAAAAAAAATGTTTATTTTTTTATATCACACTCCAATAAGAAAGCTTACAAAACCAAACATTTGTCACTGGATTTAATTTCTTTTTTTTAACTTTTTAAGAGACGAAGTCTTGCTCTGTCACTTAGGCTGGAGTGCAGTGCCACGATCAGAGAGCACTGCAGCCTCAAATTCCTGGCCTCAAGTGATTTCCCCTGCCTTTGCCTCCTAAGTAGCTAGGACTATATACACATGCACCACCGACATCCAGCTAAGGATTTAAATTTTTTAAAAAATCATACATATATACATAAATTAATGGAGACAAACAAACCTGAAACTGTCTTTAAAAACACTGTTTTGCTATAATGTGAAATTTAAAACTGTAATCTAAAAGTTTAATTATTCACAGGTATATAATAGTTAAGTATAATCTCTATATAGCACTTATGTATAATAAAACAACTTTTATTCTATTCTTACACAAGATATTTTTAGCTAACAATCACGAGTATAAAAAATATCGTCCAACCACAATTTACCTTGTCCTAAGAGCAAGCCAAGCAGCTTCAATGTCTGCATAGAGGTTCTTCTCTGTGGGTTTCCCAGAACTTGCACCATATCCAGAATAATCATATGAGAATATATTACAATTAATCCGTGATCCTAGACCTATGTAAAAGCTGCTCATTTGACCAAGATCAACAGCATTTCCATGTGAGAAGAGTAAAGTGTATTTCGCATTGGGTGAGCAACGTACGAACATACAGGCAATTCTGTTGCCTTTACTGGTTCTAGTCATGAAACACTCAATAGCATCTTTCTCTCTCGAAGAATACTGCCAGTCTGCTCGTTCAGATAGATGTAAAGTCCAACGGCTTCCACTTTCATCACACATCAGCGTATAAGTTGGATCAGGTGGCAAAAACGCTAATTTTGAAGCAATTTTCCCTGGACAAGGAGGACAGCAGAAGAGGCAACATAGCTCACTAAATGAAAGATTATTCATGCTCTGAAAAAGAAAAGGAGACAGCAAATATTTTAATAATTGAATGTAGATTCTACATTCTCATAAAATAGACAGTTAAAACAAAGATATGGGTAAATTTTATTGGTGGTTAATGACTACTACTATTATTTTAAGTATGATTCCAAACAGATTTTTGGCTTCTTTCTTTTTTTTTTGAAATGCAGTTTCGCTCTTGTTGCCCAGGCTCAAGTGCAATGGCGTGAACTTGGCTCACCAAAATCTCCGCCTCCAGGGTTCAAGCGATTCTCCTGCCTCAGTCTCCCCAGTAGCTGGGATTACGAGCATGCACCACTACACCTGGCTAATTTTCTATTTTTAGTAGAGACAGGGTTTCTCCATGTTGGTCAGGCTGGTCTGTAACTCCCGACCTCAGATGATCCACCCACCTCAGCCTCCCAAAGTGCTGGGATTACAGGCATGAGCCACCACGCCTGGCCTTTGGCCTCTTTCTAGAACTTTAAATCCTGGAGTGAGGCAAATATCCCTGACCAGCAGACAGACTCAAATACTATATGACAGGTTTCAAATAGCAGTGATTATTATCTCATTTAACAAAAATGTCAAAAATGATAAAGTAATATTTGCCATTTCTTTACAAATAACACTGAAGGTATGCAGTATCTTTAGTGTAGTCTGTAATTTCTAATGTAACTCAGCAAAACTTCTTAGCTCATGGAGAAGCTAGGGATGTAGCATAAAGCAAATACATAACAACAACATTTATGAAACTATTTGTCGGGTATTGTGCCAAATGTTCTATGTATATTACTTTAATTCTCAAAACAACTGTGTTTAAGTTGGCGTGAGAAAGGAAACTTGTACAAGATGAGGCAGTAGTGGAGCCAGCATTTGACTCCAGGCTGTCACTACACTATGTTACTGGGCTACACAGCCTCACAGATTCAGAACACATTCAGAAGACTATCACTTTGGTTATAGTACCAGTGGCCCAAATAACCTATATAACACTAAAGTGTGTGTATGTATGTAATTACTGCCCAAACTAAAAAGGCTATACTGTAAAGTTTATTATGGAAAAAAGGTAAAATTTACTAAAGGCAAACTTTTCTAAATGT
>NW_016107670.1:467219-477564 GCF_001604975.1 Cebus imitator
TTATATGAAACAGCAGAAAAAGCACAGCAAGAGAAAAACAAGGGTAAGTATAACACAAAGGGCTTCAAAAGGTGAGGGAAGGGCAGAAAAACATCTTGGATATTAGGAAATGTTTTAATTGTTTTCTACACCTTTATTCCTTTTTAGCCTTCAAAATATAGCCTGAATAAGTTAATGGCTTACTCTGGTTGGAACAAAAATTGGGACAGAAATGACAACTAGGTGTCATCTGCTAAGTTTAATTGAGGGCTTCCTGAAGTGTTGTGCTGAGAATGAAGGCATGCACCAGGCTTGGCCGGCAAAAGATATGTGATAAATTAGTGATGTTTACTACAGTCTCTGGCTACAAATTTACTATCCCAGTTAGGAGGATAAAGTGCCTGTTGAAGAGGATGGAAGGGTAAAGACTCAAAGGGTCTGTTCCAGAGGAGGAAATGACCTGCAGAAAGATTAGGTACAAGGTATAATATCAATGTTATCTGTTTAATATCTGCCTATCGTTATTTCTCAACCCCAATGACCTGATATATCATTTATTGCTGAGCCACAACAGCCTTTTAAAAAGCTTGATTTATAAGTACACGGTACATATCTAAACTATGGGCCTATAATTTACCTCTTAGCCAGAAAAACTTTTTTTGTATGTTTTTTGTTTTGTTTTGTTTTTTTCTGAGATGGAGTCTCGCTTCCCTGCCCAGGCTGGAGTGCAGTGGCATGATCTTGGCTCACTGCAACCTCTGCCCCCTGGGTTGAGGCAATTCTTCTGCCTCAGCCTCCAGAGTAGCTGGGATTATAGGCATGCACCACCATACCCAAGTAATTTTTGTATTTTTAGTACAGATAGTGTTCCATGATGCTGGCCAGACTGGTCTCAAACTCCTGACCTTAAGTGATCTGCCTGCCTTGGATGCCCAAAATGTTGGGATTACAGGTGTGAGGCACTGTGCCTCACAGAAAAACTTTTACACACTATAATAAACTAGTTTTGAAATAAATCTGGCTGGTTGAACACATATAATGCTGTGAAGAAGCTTCTGAGGATGAACACCAAAGGAAAGAAGCAGAGAGGAGAAAAACTGAAGTGCCAGAGTCTAGTTTAATGAAAAGATAACTTCATTTTTTTTTTAGATGGAGTCTCGCTCTGTCCCCCAGGATGGAGTTCAATGATGTAACCTGGGTTCACTGCAACCTCTGCCTCTTGGGTTCAAGTGATTCTCCTGCCTCAGCCTCCTTAGTAGCTGGGATTATAGGTGCCTGCAACCACACCCAGCTAATTTTTGTATTTTTAGTAGAGATGGGGTTTCACCATGTTGTAACATCAGGCTGGTCTCGAACTCCTTACCTTGTGATTTGCCTGCCTCGGCCTCCCTAAGTGCTGGGATTACAGGCGTAAGCCACCACGTCCAGCCTCACTTTCTTAATGTTGACAGAACGATTCCCACATCCAATGCCCAAAAGCCAGATAATTGGGCCTTATTTAATGACAACAACTTGCAAACGATCACTTTCCTAATAACAGGCCTGGTATAGGGCAGCAACTCAGACCTACTTTCAAAAGTTAATTGAATACTTTTTCTCTAGGTTTAAAAAAATTTCACAAAAAGTATAAACAAAACAAATCTAAGTTTTAGTATAATGTGAGCAGGTTACTGCAGAAAAAAACATCTCATTCTTTAAAAAAAAAAAAAAAAGAATCACTGAAATACCCTGTTAAGCTTTAAAGTCCAGCTTTTTCTTCTAAAACTCATGTAGGGCTGGGCACAGTGAATTGCTTGAGCAGTCACAATTAAAAAGCACATCAGCAAGCAAAAAGATCAGGGTGAATAATTTACAAATATGAATTTTTTTGTGTGGGAATTAAGAAATAAAAAAAATTAATAGATAACAATAAGTAGAAATATCAATATCCATACTATAGAAGTCCCAAGGAGAAAATAAAGACAAAGACTATCCAATAATTTCTCAGAATTAAAGGGGGAAAAAAGGTCAGATTGAAACAGCTCAGAGTACCAAAAAAAACAAACTACTTACAAAAGATCAGATGAACATATGACTTTCCAATATCAACACTAGAAGCCAAAAGACAATGGAGAGATAATTAAGCTAAAGAAGAAATGAAACTTTTAATCTAGAATTGTACATAGAGCAAAAATATGGCTTTAATATGAGGATAAAGCTATCTGGGCTGGGTGTGGTGGCTCAAGCCTGTAATTCCAGAACTTTGGGAGGCCAAAGTGGGAAGACCACTTCAGCAACATAGGAAGACACTATCTCTATCACAAGTGAGAGAGAGAGGGTGAGAGAGAGGGAGAGGGAGAGAGAGAGGGAGAGAGAGAGATAACGATCTGCAGGCACACAAAAACTCTAAGACTTAACCAAATCAAGTCTGTCTTTGAAAAACTCCAGCAAGGAAGAAGGAGTTAAATCCAAGAGAAGGCCAGGCACAGTGACTCACACCTGTAATTCCAACACTTTGGGAGGCTGAGCTGGGAGGATTGCTTGAGCCCAGGAGTTCAAAACCAGCCTGAGCAACATAGCAAAACTCCATCTCTATAAAAAATACGAAAATTAGCCCGGCATGGTAGTGTGTGCCTGTAGTCTCAGCTACCAGGGTGGCTGGGGTGGGAGGACTGCTTCAGCCTGGGAGGTCAAGGTTGCAGTGAGCTGTGACTGAGTCACTACACTCCAGCCTGAGATACAGAGTGACAGTCTTTCTCAAAGACAACAACAAACAAACAAAAACCTCCAAAACCCCAAGGGAATTCTGTGAGATACCTGAGATATGAGAAATAAAGGAGAATCGTTAATATGAAGTTTTTTGTACAAGTGAGCAATGGGAGCAAGGATGGTGAAGATAAAGTATATCCCTAAAAATCCAGAGTAAAACTTTAGTGAATATGAGTACGAAGAGGATTGATAAAAGAGTTAGGAACTATTTAAGAGGTAAAAATGTGCTGGGGTATCTGACTTGTTGAGGATGCTAACTGATACTGAAAAGCTTAAGACACAGAAGAAAGCATGAATATAAGTGTGACTCTTAATGTCTGATATAATCATCAGAAAAATGAGTGTAGGGCATATCTAAAGGAGTTATAATTATCCATTGCAAACATCTAGCTTTAAATATTAATTAGTGTCCAACTTAAGGAGAGAATAAGCACAAAGAAACAAGAAAAAGAAAATTAAGGGCAGATATCAACAAAACAAAGAACAAAAAGCAATGGAAAACCAACAGTTGATTTTAAGAAAAGGCTTCCACTACCACTAATAGCAAACAGCATTAACTGAACCCCTACGAAGTGTCAGGCACTGTTCTAAACACTTTTCACACATTAATCTTTTCAACAATGCTCTGCTATAGGGACTATTATTATAGCCATTTTGCAATCGAAGAAACAGAGGCATAGAATAGTTATCTAAGTTGCCTAATGCCACACATCTGATAAATGGAACTGATACGTACATGACATATTCTGTGACCTAAACACATAACCACTGTTTTGTACTCACACAAGACCGACCACAAGAAAGAGATAAGCAAAATAAACAAAATAGTGTACTAGGGGAAAAAGGACTTTCAGCTACAGACATAGTTTCTAGAAACGAAAGAATATCATGTGTCAATAAATAACCTAGACAAAATTCACATTTTTTTTTGAGTAATATAAAAGGACAAAATTGGCACAAAGGCTAGAATATGCAAATAACCATTAGACCTTCAAATGGACATCAAAGACCACCTTCATGTAAAATACTTTCAAAGAACAGATAAGTTATTCTAGAAAATGAATGCTGCTCAGCAATTGCTTTCTGAGGCTATCATAACCTTTATCCCCAAACTTAGAACTGTAAGTCCATTTCACTTTGAACATGCATGAAAAAACCTTAAAAACCTTAAAATAAAAAAAAAGAAACAACATGTAAAGTGTATATAAATACAAATACAAAATCCAGTTGGAAGACAAGAATAATAAATCTTCCAATGTCAAACCAAAGTAATTCATATTAATGAACTAAAGGAAAAAAAAATCACATGGTTTTCTTAATAGATATATAGGGACAAAACAATATGGTTGGTAGATGATATAATCACCTTGACAGAAAAACAAAAGAATCTAGAAAGCATTAAAACAAATGAGACTTCTCAGCAATTTTGGCAAATGCATGAACTTAGGGAAACTGATACATTTCCATGTTAGCTAGAATTAAACAACTAAAAATACAGCAAAATAAAATAAAATAAGATAGCACCCACAACCAAAATAGCTATCTAGGAATTAATATAAAATAGAATGCAGAAAACCTTTATGCAGAAACATTTTAAATAAGAAGATTAAAAAATGGAAAGACTGACTTAATAGCATTGAGAATATTAACTCTCCTAAAACGAAAATCTCAAGGTAATTCCCATCAAAATTCCAGCAGAAATTTGAGGAACTCAAAAGTAATTATAAAATTTATATAAAAGTATAAAGGTCTATAGAAAATAAAATAAAAAAACTAAGGAAAAGAAAAAAAAACTCCTTCACTTATAATCAAGAAAAACAAAATGCAGAGAATTCATAAAGAAGCTCAAGGAACCCAGAATAGCCAAATCAATACTGAAAAGAAAGAAAGAAGATTCACACTTCCCAACTTCAAAACTTACAATAAAGCAACAGTTACCAAGACAGTATGGTATTGGCATAAGGACAGACAAATATATCTAAAGGAATAAGAACTGAGAATCCAGAAAAAAACCTGACATTTATGGTCAGTTGATTTTTGATAAGAGTGCCAGAACAAACGGTGAAAGAAGTGTTTTCAACAAATGGTGCTGGGACAACTTGATATCCACATGCAAAAGAATGAAATTCTACACCTACTTTACATCTTGTAAAAAAATCAACTCAAAGTGGGTCAAAGACTAAATGTAAGATCTAAACTATGAAGCCTCAGAAGAAAATAATAGGCATAAATTTTTGCCACCTTGGCTTAGCAAATGTTTCCTTAGAGAAGATACTGCAAGCATGAGCAACAAAGAAAAAATAAAGATAAATTAGACTTCACAATTAAAAACTTCTATGTTTCCAAAGACACAAGGATAGTGAAAAGACAACCTATTGAATGTGAGAAAATATAAAGAAGCTTTACAATTCAACAATAAAAAGACAACCCAATTAATAAATAGGCCAAAGGATTTATAGGCATTTCTCCAAAAAAGATATACAAATGACTAATGGGCATGTGAAAAGATGCCGAACATCATCAGTCATTAAGGAAATGAAAATCAAAACCACAATGAGATACAGCTTCATCTCCATTAAGATAGCCATAATCAAAAAGACATAATAATAAAGGTTAACTAGCAGGTGGAGAAATTGGAACCCTCATAAACTGCTGATGGGAAGAAAAATCATACAGCCACATTAGAAAACAGTCTGGTATTTTCTTCAAAACTTAAACAGAGTTGCCATTTGACAAAGCAATTCTACTCTCAAGAGAAAGGAAAACCCAGGTACACAGAAAAACTTCTACCTACATGTGCGGCATTATTCACAATAGCTGAAAAATGTTAAGCAATCCAAATGTTCACCAACTAATGAATGAACAAAATGTAGTATATATACCCATAAAATGGAATACTATTTGGCAATAAAAACAAAATACTGATGCATGCTACAATATGGATGAACTTTCAAAACATTATGCTATGTTAAAGGGGCCTGCCATAAAAGACCTCTTTTTTTTCTTTTCTTTTTTTTTTCTAAGACACAGGCTCTCCTTTTGTTGCCCAGGCTGGAGTGCACTAGTGTGAGCATAGCTCACTATAATCTCCAAAACTCCTGCACTTAAGTGACCTTCCCACCTTAGCCTCCCAAGTTGCTAAGATTACAGGCATGTACTACCATACCCAGCTAATTTTTAAAATTTTTGTAGAGATGGTGTCTCAGTAGGTTCTCCAGGCTGATTGCTAAATTCTGGCCTTCACCATCCTCCTCCTCAGCCTCCCAACATGCTGGGATTACAAGGAGCCACCATGCCTGGCCCACAGAAGACCATTTATTGTATGGTTCCATTTACAAAAAATATCTGGAATAGGCAAATCTATGGAGATACAGGGTAGATTAGTGGTTGTCTGGGAATGAGAACAGGAGGGATGGAGAATAATAATGACTAAAGGGTAGGGGGTTTCTTTCTGGGGTAATGAAAATGTTCTAAAACTGATTTCGGTGATTGTTGCACAACTTTGTGAATATATATATTAAAAACATTGAGTTTTATCTTAGATATTTCAGTCATAGTATGTCAATCATTTACTAATAAAGTTATCAAAAAATGTCGATAAAGAGCAAAGGTATATATGTATGTATAAACACACACACACATACACACACACATACACACACACACACACACACACACACACAAACCTCTTTGGGTATATAAAAGTAAGGCACAAACTGGTATCTATATATGGGGTAGGTAGGAATTTTCCCTCCCAGATATTAAGACACATTGCACAAAGGCAAAGTAATAAAGACAGAGTGGTGCTGGCAGAGAAACAAATAGACCTAGTAACAGAGCTTATAAATGAACCCCTACATGAATGGGACTAGGGATGGACAAAGCTGGTTTCTCAAAGCAGTAGGAAAGGATGGATTCTTTAGAAGATTGTGCTGAGAAAACTTACCACGTGGGGTAAAGTGGTTGAATCCCTATGTCTTGGAACACAGAAAGCAAATTCCAGGCAGACACAGACCTAAAGAGCAAAACTAATTTTTAAAGCATCTACAAAAGACAACATTCGTAGATTTAGTTTCATTCAAATAAAAGATTTCTCTTAAATGAAAAATGTCCTGTTTGGATGATTTCATCTTCCCAAACTGTCTGTAAGGAACCTTAGCAAAAACAAGAAAAAACTGGGTAACTTAAGAACAATCAACAAAAGATAGGAATAAGCAATTCACATGGCTAACAAGTATATGAAAAAAGGCTCAACCTCACCAACTATCAGAGGAATCAAGAAATAATACATCAAAACTAAAAGAAAAAAAATTAGAAAGCTGAGTATTATCAAGTGCTGGTGAGAATGGAGGGGGGGGAATGGGAATCTTTGTAAACTGCTTGGTGAGCCACTATGCTTACCAATGACCCAGATTCTCACTCTTTGGTAAGTACTACAAAGAAATATTTGCACAGGTCCTTAAGGTGTATCTGAAGCATTGTGTCATGGCCTGAGATGCAATACAGGTTCCACACATGGGGAAATGAGTAAGCCTGTGTTGGATGCAGATAATGGAAAAATAACACAGTCAGATGCAATGACTGATGACTAGGGCTTAAATATAATGGTACTGGGTGAAAAAAGGCACAAACTGATACCTACAATACCATTAACATACATGTAGAACAGACATAAACATTACATTATCTTTGAGGACAAATACATTTCTAAGGGTATGTATGTCAGAGTATATGCTCACGGAAGCGTAATGGGGAAGGAAGTTAAAAAGAAAAAAAAATAGAAATTAAGTAAAACTAGAGCAGGGCCTATGCTCATAGATTGCCGGTGATAATGTGCCATGAACAGATTAGAAATTCCAAAGGGCAACAATCACATCTGCTTGCTTACAGCTGGACATCTAGTAGCAAGCAGAATACTTGACATATAGCAGGTTTTCTAATACTTTTTAAATGAATGAGTTACATATGAAAACTTTTCTCTGGGAATTCAAATGTGTAACTATTAAATTGCCACTGACAAAAGAAAGAACGGCCACTATCTATTTATTTTGGCCCAATACCAAAAAGTGTGGAGTTTTGGGTGTGTGCGTGTGTGTGTGTGTGTGTGTGTGTGTGTGTGTGTGTGACTGTGTATTATTCGTTGTTGTTATTATATGTTTCTTAAACCAAAACAGACCTTACAAGAAAGCTTACCATTTTAACATATTATGTGGCTTACTGGGTGTCTTGATTGAGCTTTGAGAATAAGACAGAGGCATTTCATACCCAAACACTGGTTGTCTCTTAATGACACAGAGTATCAAAACCTATTTTCAAGGTTGTGACCAGAAGAAAGCATTCTAATGTATTTGCTTCAAACAGCCCATTCTTTTAATATAGCCTTATCTTCCTCAATGAATAAAAAGGAACCTTAAAGGCAGTTCTAAAGAGCCTGACCTAATTTCATGAATTACCCAGACGGGTAACAACTCTCTGCACCCAAGAAGCTCCTACAAAAGAAAGAAATTCACCAAATTTACATGTCAAGAAAGAATGCAAAAATGTTTTGTTACTATTACTTAGGTTTTTCATATAGGGGGCAAAACAGAAGCAGTCAAATAAAAATCTATGAACCTACGTGAGGGCAGGTAAAAAAGCCTTCCAAGTTATTCAAATCATTCAATGTGTTATGAAGCACAGAATAGGACCCTATTCCAGGGAGGAGGAAATCTTGCCCCTGTTGAAATTAATACACAAAATGAAAAGTCAGGCTGGGAATGGTGGCTCACGCCTGTAGCACTTTGGGAAGCCAAGTCAGGTGGACCACTTGAGGTCAGGAGTTGGAGACCAGCCTGGCCAACATGGTGAAACCCTATCTTTACTAAAAATAAAAATAATAATACAAAAATTAGTTGGGTGTGTTGGCATGCACCTGTAATCCCAAACTACTTGGGAAGCTGGGGCAGGAGACTGGCTTGAACCCGGGAGGCAGAGGTTGCAGTGAGCAGAGATCACACCACTGCACTCCAATCTGGATGACAGAATGAGGGTTTGTTCCCCCTCTCCAAAAAAAACGGTGACCTCAATGTTAAACAATGGCCCATTGTGAAAATTAAGGTTGTCATTTTGGCAGGGGATTCAACTTATAGCAAAAGGAATTTCCTAAAATTGTATGAAATAATAATTTAAGAATCTGCTTCTCCTGGTAAATTTTTCCTCTTCAATGACAAAGAAAAAAGATGAACAACTGATTCTTGCTCAGCAAAACAGGAAGACTAATGTTAAAAAAAAGTCCATAAATACAATGATCTACTGTATCCCCTTCCTCTCTTCTAATGTAAGAAATTACTGACATGACTCCTGTGAATTTCTGATATAACAATTTACCGGGTGGGGGGGATCTCCCTTTGATCTCCTTGCAATAGTTTCTTGGTAATGTAGACCAACTCATATTACTGCCATCTACAAAGAACTAATTATTATAAAGTTTAAGATTTTTGTTGTATTGAGCTAGTATTAAAAATCTTTAAAAGCAGATTTAGAGAAAACATTTAAAAGAATGCTTATTTCTTCACTTTGTGTGATATGTTGACAACTATGCATTGTATATGACAAACCATTTGAATTTTGATATACTAGATTTCATGTTAAGAACTATAGTCTAAAATTCAAGATGAATTACAACATTTATGGATAAATCTGGGGGTACAATATCATTGTATGTAATCTGTGGTAGTTATTCAAAGTATAGCTACATGTGAAACCCTGAGTGTTACAGTTTTTAGAAAGCCATATACATTACAGAGTTTAGTACATACAGAGAAGCTGAATATTCACCTTGAAAGATGATGAGGCATCCAAAACACTTATAGTATCAAACTTTCCTGGGCCGGGCGCAGTGGCTCACGCCTGTAATCCAAGCACTTTGGGAGGCTGAGGCAGGAGGATCTCTTGAGGCCAGGAGTTCAGACCAGCCTGGGTAATATTAGGGAGACCCTGCCTGAAAAAAATAAACAAACAAAACAAAACAAAAAAAACCACTAATCTTATCTGGGGATGCCTTATACAGGATGATAGCTTGTCACACTCTGTTGCCCAAGCTGGAGTTCAGTGACTTGATCTTGGCTCACTGCACCCTCTGCCTCCCAGGCTCAAGCGATTCTTCTACCTCAGCCTCCAGAGCAGCTGGGACCACAGGCGTGTGCCACCATGCCGAGCTAAGTATTTGTAGTTTTTGTAGACACATGGTTTCACAGATAAAACAAGGGTTTCATTCGTGAGATCAAAGGGCTCAAAATTCAGGTGACTTTGCTGGAAAAAGTCAACTCTACTTGAAGACACAAACTAGATGAACTGTGCGACATGAGAACAGAAGTTTATAAACTTGGAGAAAAAAAATCTTTAAATATTACTGTTTAAATATTTTGAATTAAAAGAATAAACTTTTGCAAAACTTCTTCTTTAAAAAAGAATCATGCCTGGTACTTTTAAGGTAAAGTTGCAATTTTTAAATAACATTAAGATTCTAGGCCGGGCGCGGTGGCTCACGCCTGTAATCCCAGCACTTTGGGAGGCAGAGGCGGGTGGATCACGAGGTCAAGAGATCGAGACCATCCTGGTCAACATGGTGAAACCCCGT
>NW_016107670.1:477784-479788 GCF_001604975.1 Cebus imitator
GTAACAGTGCCAGTGAGTCACATGAAAACACCCTTAGAAGTGTGGGTTTTGTTGGGGTAAACTGAACAAATGCCTTAATAATTGTGAGTTTAGAAAAATTAAGAAGAGTCTGTCAAATGAAAAAAAATGTACTGGGCAATGTGCAAATAAGAGTGCCCTCTCACTGGTGGAAAGTATTGGAGTTAAACGAAAAAAAAAAGTTGAGGTGAAGATAGCAGACATCAAAATAGTATCAGTCCTAGTGTAAGTTCTAGTAAAAAAAAAACCCAAGATCATACAACTGGTAACATCTTGAGTATCTGTCTTAGTCTGTTTTGCATTGCTATAAAAGAATAGCTGAGGCTGGATAAAAAAAAAAAAAAAAAAGTTAGGCAGTAAAGCTCAGAGAAGGCGTTAGATCTATGATGACATTACAGTAGAAGAAGAAAATTAAGGGTAAGAGCCTATAAGCTGTGCCAAGCAAATTAGGGTCAGAAGTACGATTTAGTTCAATGTAGTACTTTTTTATTACCTTTGTTTGCCTTCAGTTTCTTAATACTACTAGACATTGCACTATCTAACCACTCACTACCCACATATAATTATTTAAATTTAACTAAAATTAAATATTCACTTCTTCAGTCCCCCTAGTCACTGTGGCTACAAGTTACACAGCATAGTATGAGTATTTCTTTCGCTATAGAAAGCCCTATTGGGCATTGCTGAACTAGATAGAGCCTTTGAAACCCAGGCAATCCAGAACCAACGGCTACATGCTTTATATTCATACTAGCTTCAAATGCTAAAAGAGCACCTTCCTTCTTGGCTTTTCCATCAAAGTACATACAGGTAATTTTGATAGATCTTTCTGGTGAACATTGATAAAACACACAGAACTAAATGAGATTACCTCCACAATACTGTCATGGAAAATTTTATCTTTACAACACAGACTTATTTCTAACCCAATTCTAACATAAAAGCCATTTTATTAAAAATGAGCAATGCAAATCAATTAGGCTCTCTATATGTTTTAATCCACGGTTTGATGTATCAAAAGGATTCATGTTCTTGAAAGGTTCCTTGTAAGCTGAAGTTGCAAGTAAACCATGAGAAAGTGTGAAAAACACTTGTTATTAGGCAATGAATTTCTGAACAGAGTCCAAAACAGTGTTCTAAACACAATCCTGATGATCCACTACAGCAATGCCCTAACAAGTGAACCAAGTCTTCCTGATGGAGCAGTAAAACAGGTTGTTGATTTTTGCATATGCTACCATCACATTCCCATAAAACTTTCGTGACTGGAAAGTACAATTAGCTCAGGGCTTTTAAAAGTCACACCTCCTCTATCTGTTGCTGAGCGTAAGCTAGACATGAACAGACACATGTTTTCTCTCCATAATCATCAGCTTTTGGCATTTCTATTCTAAGAATCCAAATCATGCTTATCCCCAAAGTTCACAGAAAAGCTGTTATATTACATTGTTCTGGAATCATTCCACAAATGCACATTATTCCGTTGTTTATAAGAAGTAGAATATGTCCCTGAGAAACTTTTCACATGAATATCTACTAAATATTTTTCATACCATAGAACACTCTTATATACCACAGTATTATCTAGTCAATATAGTCATAAATCTCACAAAATTTAAGAATTGTTGATTATAAATAATGAATACCATGTTTTTGAAAAAGAGGTTCATGTTATGGTACCCCAGTCTGAATTTCTAAGAGCTACAAAAAAGATTATTTCTAAGAGTTTATGAAAAAAGAAACCATTTACAGGTCAACATAGCATATGAACAAGTACCGAATCAACCCTTATTTGCCAAGTAGTAAATAAAATAAGGTGTTTCCATAAAGTTAAAAAAAACTTTATCAAACAACAACAAAGCTTTTTTAAGGCAATTGAAACTGCTATAAAACATATTAGAGCTACATGAAAAGACAAAAATGTAAATGCTGAATATAGTAGTAAATAATTACTACCATATTCAAATAAATATTAATCAAGTTCCA
>NW_016107670.1:483303-490250 GCF_001604975.1 Cebus imitator
AAAAAAAAAAAAAAAAAAAAAAGAGAACCATCTTATAACATTACTGATATGGCAAGTTACACAGGGAAGTTGGGGGATCTGGAAGCACATTTGTGTGACGGTGGGGGACAGCTGTGCTCTCTTCTTAAATGGGATGTCAACATGGAAGAAGTAGTAATTTATTACTGTTATCTGGACATATGGAGCTAAACACCAGAAGAATCATCCAAAAATAAGTAAAATGCCCTTGGGAATTTGTAGAATGATTTGGCTTCCTGATATGTATGTATGTATGTATGTATGTATGTATGTATGTGTGTATAATATATATATATATATATATATATAAACTGATAAAAAAAAACAACAAAAAACACTTAAATCTTCTTTAGTCTCTTCCCTAATCCCAACCCAAACCTCAGCCCCTTTCTCAGAAATTATGGCGTGTGTCATTTGTTTTTAATTCTTCTAGTGTTTACTACCATGCTCATTTTTAAAAATCAATTACTTCTTATCATAATGTATCCTCACTATAAAAGATTGAGCAGCCAGGTGTGGTAGCTCACACCTGTAATCCTAGCACTTTGGGAGGCTGAGGTGGGTGCATTATTTGAGGTCAGGAGTTCAAGACCAGCCTGGCCAACATGGTGAGACCCTGTATCTACTAAAAATAGAAGAAAAAAAAATTAGCTGGGAGTGACGGTGCATGCCTGTAATTCCAGCTACTTGAGACGCTGAGACAGGAGAATAGCTTGAGCCTGGGAGGCAGACAGGATGCAGTGAGCCAAGATTGTGCCATAACACTCCAGCCTGGGTGACAGAGCTAGACTCTATCACACACACACAAAGAAAGAAAGACTGAGAAGATTTACCCTAATTCCTACCTTCTCTGCTCATTCTAATTTTAGTTTGTATTAGTTACAACTTTACATATTATAGCTGAACCTCTATTTCTTAGTCTATCAACTTTAGGAAGTTTCTACTGGCTCCCCCATGTAATCACATACCATTATTGCTGACTATACAATTACTTTCACATTAAATTTTATATTATTTGCAGTTTATTAAGTTTTTTATCTATTGGTTGATTTTTAAAAATTGGATAATAAAAATTATTTACAGTGTTATTCATTGCCCAAACAAGCGGCACGGTAAAACCCAGATAATACTAATTTTATGTCACTAAATTCCAAGTGTCAAGGTGTTTATGTTCTTGACACTAAATTACACCTCACTATTCAAAAATAAGGCACATTTTCATTTCCTTCACATTTGGACTTTCCAAAGAGGCCTTTTAATTTTCTGAATTTTTTCCCTTTTTATTACATACATTTAACAAGTTCCAACTTATTAGAATTTGTTCAACAGAATCCATGTTGTTGGTAAAGGCATGTTTAGACCCAGTGAATTCTGTTTTAATTTTAAATAATTACGTTATGGGTTAGTTCAGAGCCCAGTTGTCTGCCTACCTAGTACTTCTTTTCATCACATACTTCTGTTGATTCTTAATCTCAAGTTCATCTTTTTTGTAAGGTTTTCTTTTTGTTTGATTTTGCTGTAATATAACTCCCAAGCCCCAGCACCCAAAGGTCTGGTGAAGTAAACTACACTTTTATGTATCCTTTCATACCTATAACAAATCAGCTCTGCTTTCGAATTTAGGTTGTTTCTTAAAATTCTCCTCAAAATTTAAATCATTGGTCTGCATTTTCTAGTGCCCAATATTAATAAAAGGGTCTTATCAATATGATTTTTAAAAAGTGATTCTCATCTCTCCCTGCAAAAATATTTATGAGATTTCCCTATATCCTTAGCTCTGAAATTTCATGAGAATATTATCTGAATGTGTGTTACTGTTTGTTCACTTTGTTTCATACTTAATGGGTTCATTTGATCTAAAGCCCTGAGACTTTCTTTAGCTCAGAGATTTTTCTTCTATTTCTTTCCTCTCCATCTTCTCTGTTCCACCTGGAATTCCTATTTAGGAATCCTGGGACTATCCACTATATCTATAAAGGTTTTTGTTTTGTTCTCTTCATTTGTGTTTTTCAGGTAATGTTTGCTCATCTTGGGTTTCATGCTGTTGGACTGCTTCTTTCTTGACTGTTCATAGTTCTAAGCAAAGAACTAAATTGAGGTTCCTTTATATTTGTGTAAGCCTATTGACCCAGAAGGCTTATAGTCTGAATAGCACTGATTGCAGAATTGAAACTTGGAACTCCTGTAAGTGCTAGAATAAAGAGGATTTGGGGGATAGAGTAGTCAGTGTCTGTTCCCCCCCACCCCCCCCCNCTCTCTCTCTCTCTCTCTCTCTCTCTCTCTCTCTCACACACACACACACACACACACACACACACGTCCTGTCTATAGCGCAAACAAGTATGTTCTGTTTTAGCTCTTCAATGGGACCAGAAGATAATTACAAATATTCAAGAACATAGTACAGCTTTAACTACTTGCTCCAATAATGCAATTAAAAATTCAACCCAGTAAATTCTTCTAGTGAGATGGCAATGACACCTTTGGACAGCACAATAGTACAGTGTAGTCCAAAGAACACTAAGAATCAAAAGAGCCATGGCTTTGGTTTTACTATTAAAAAGCTGGTGACTTTAGGGAAGTCAATCTCTTAATACCTCATTTTCCTTTTCTATAAGCTTAAAAGTATGAACTGTTAAGGTTTATTCTAGTTCTAAAACTTTGTGACTAAGATTTTCTCATAAGCTTCAGATACAATCTTCCACAGTATATAAAAAGAATGAAGAAATTTATAATTTGAAAAACTGCAGGTTTTCAAAGTTGTCCCTGCCACTAAAAACAAAGCTCCTAAACAAGTATATTTATCATAGTTAACATAAAATTTATAAACATAAATTTACAAGTTAATTTGGAGCAGGGAAGGCAGGTGATAAGGTGGGGGAAGTGCAAAGGTGAGAGTAAGGGAGGTTGTCATTTCCTACAGCTGTTTTCCAAAATGAGCAGTTTCTGTATCTTGGTCACCGTAGGGAAATAATATTTTGTTCTTTAAATGATGGTAAAATAGACATAAAAGTTACCATTTTAAGTATACAGTTCCATGGCATTAAATACATTCACATTATTGTGCAATTAGCACCAGATTTCACTTTTCATCTTCCCCAACTATAACTCTATACTCACTAAACAATAATATTATTTTCCCCTCCTGCCAGCCTTTGGCAACCACCATTTGTCTCTATGAATTTGACTATTCTCATTACAAGTGGAATTACACAATATTTGTCCTTTTGTTAACAGGCTTATTTCACTGTAGCATGTTTTAGAATTTTCCTTCCTTTTCAAGACTGAATAATATTCCACTGTATGTAAAACAAGCTGTTTTATACTTTACGCCCACACCAAAACAATCAACACATATTACTTCTGTGACCAGATGTATGAGAGACTTCCCCCAAAGCAATTACTTCTGCAGTGGACACTAGCTGAGTGATGTTCACCCAGTTCACTTCTGACATCTATCTGGAGACAGTGTCACATCCCAGAGGTTGAGGGCTCCCTACTTCCAATGCCAATCGAAAGCCCCAGGTTGTTTTACCTATGCTTCTAACTAACTAGCTATAAATTGGGATTCCCACAACCTCTTACTCCAGTTTGATTGTGTTACAGCGACTCACAGAAGTCAGGGAGACGCATTTACCAGTTTATTATAAAGATATTACAAAGGATTCAGTTGAAGAGATGCACAGCGGAAGGCATGCAGAAAGGGGATGCCACCCTCCAGTAATCTCCAGGTGCTCAGCTATCTGGAAGCTCTCTGAACCCAATTCTTTTGAATTTTTATGGAAGCTTTGTTACGTAGGCAACACTGATTAAGCAACACTGATTAAATCGCTGGCCACTGGTATCAACTTAACCTTCAGGCCCTCTCTCCTCCCTAGAGATTAACAGGCAAGACTTAAAGTCCCAACCCTCTAATCCTGCCTGGGTGTTTCTAGGTAACCCAAAACCCATCCAATAGCTAGCTAGAGGCACAAGGCTTTCAGTCGACTTATTAGCATACAAAGATACTTCACTTTGGAGATTCTAAGGATTGTAGGAGTTGTATGACAGGAAATAGGAATGAAGATCAAATATATATTTCACAATATAATGCATTTTGCTTGTGCTTTCATATGCTGATGTTTGACTTATTTATTTATCAATTACTAAAAACACAGATAGTACATCTAACCAATTTGAATATACACATAAAACTGGATTAATGTAATGAATACATGAAATTTCAAGTTTTTTAGTTTTTTTTTAGTGTTTAGTCTGTTTTTTGTTTGTTTGTTTGTTTGTTTGTTTGTTTTTTTAGTGTCTCAGTCTGTTGCCCAGGCTGGAGTCAGTGGCACCATTTGGGCTCACTGCAACCTCTTGCCTCCCATGTTCAAGCAATTCTCCTGCCTCTCAGCCTTCCCAGATGCCTGTCACCACACCCGGCTATCAAAATTTTTAGAAGTTTTATCTGTAATACTCAGGCATTATTACAAAAAAAAATTAAATTGCAGCCTGTACATATTACTAAAAGTTACCTTCTAAAAGCATGGAAATGTACATAAAGGTCCCAAAAAGTCCTATTTCAAAAGGAACTAGACTTCTTGGGCTTAAAAATGTTCATCTTAGCCAGGTGTCGTGGGTCATACCTATAATCCCAGCTACTTGGGTGGCTGAGGAAGGAAGTTACTTGAACTCAGGAATCTGAGGCTGCAATAAGCTAAGATCACACCATGGCACCACCAGTCGAGGTGACAAAGTAAGACCACTGTCTCTTTAAAAAAGTTTCTTTTGCATTGTACAATTAATCAAATGAACCACTTCATAAATCATTTACTAACTCTAAGGTCATGTTTGTCCCTATTAGTTTTGAACCATGTAACACACCCCTCCCCATTACACATACTTAAATTCAAGTATACCTACATCTAGCAATGGGTGCCACACAAAAATCACTCCAAAGCCACTGCTGGCTGAGATGAATTTTGTCAAAACAAATCAAACAGTATTATTATTGACTGGCAAATCTAAACCTTCATGTTTAAAATTTTGCTAGGTTAGAAAAATCAGGCTAATTTACCAAAACATGCTTAGGCAGCACTTACTAGGTCTTGTTCCAAGTACTTTAACAATCGTATGAGATATATACTATTTTTTTCTCCCTCCTCCCACACAGTTTACAGATGAGGAAACACAAACACAGATAAGTTTAACTTATGCTAGACCACATGTCAGTAAATGGTAAAGCCTGGATTCATATTCAGCAGTTCGAGTGCAGAGTCCATGCTTCATTTTTTTTTAAATAAATAGAAATGGGATCTCAGTTCTGTTGACCTGGCTGGTTTTGAACTCCTGGCCTCAAGCAATCCTTACACCTCAGCTTCTCCAATTGCTGGAGTTACAGGTAGGAGCTGCTGTGCCTGGCTTCTATACTTTTAATTAGTGAGTTAGATTAATATGCAGAAATGAAATGTTTTGCTACAACATGAACATGGAAAGAAGGTACAATGAGCCCAGTAGAAAATGAAAAATAAGAATAAATGGTCTTCCCATTTCATATGCAAAAAAATTCCCAATATTGGTTTAAAAAATGAAGGTGGGACAGTTGCTCAGAATATGAGATGTATTTGGGAAAAGAGGAAGGAAGTGACCTTGGCTATTAGATGAGAAAAAGAACTAAGCAAAACCTAGATTAACATGATAAACTCACAGCTTTGTTTTCTTCTGAAGGTTCTGAGATGTGATTTTAAAGGAAAAAACTGATATATTACAGTACTTATAAAATGTGTAAAGATTTTATGAAGTCTTTGGACATATGCTAATATTGAAGCATTCTATAAAAAAATGTAACCGAAGTGACTACCAAATTAACACCTACACAACCATACCGGGGGATTTATCATTTAGATTAACTTTGCTATCTTAATTAATATAAGGGAGATTGTGTTGGGATGCTGACAGCACTGCATCTAGAAACTAATTTGGAACAACTGAAATCTTGAGTCATCTCTGTCCTGTTGCTTTCTGACTAGATTTTCTCTTCAATTTTGAGGGCTTGGCTACATGGTTCACTTTACTTTCAAATCACCCCCAGCTCCATTCTCTGAAGCACATAAATCACAGACCTCACCCCTACATTAAATCAGGTTTCTACTTGGGTAAGGTTGGGGGAGAAACTTACTGACAGGAAGCATAATTACAACTGTGCTTGTATTTCAGGGTAACAGACCATAAACAAGGATGGGCCATCTAAAATGCCTCCATTCTAACTAGAAAATTACCCAGGATGGCTGGGTCCAAGTCCATCCCTTTTTCATATTTCATTTAAGGCTTTTCCTGAGAATTGCTTCTCACGGAATGACGAGGAGCCACTGACACAGTAGACTCCTGAACATTGCGAAGTTTTATAGACATTGTGTTCATTCAATGAGCACATTTACAGTGAGACCAAAACTCATCATTAATGAGTGGGTAGTGAGTGGACAAGTACATAAGTATGTTACACAGGAAATCTGCCCTAGAGGTCTGAGAGAAATCTTGAGAAGCAGCATATATTTATTTTTTAGTGACTGCTAGGGATATCTGGTCAGAAATAATCAATCCCATGACTATTACTGGGAAGTTCTATCCTCTATCTCCCTATAATGTCACCAATGTATTTATGGATTTCAGAGCTTGTCATCAGGAAGTGTTCTTAGACCTGGAAGCCAAAAAGTTACAACTTCTTAAGGAATTTGACTAGACCAGTACTTACTTGCCTAAAGCCTACGTTCTGGCCGAATAGGATATATATTGTGTTTCAGGCTGAATTTATCTGTCTTTGCAACTTACCCTCAAGATTCTTCTGCGTTCTGTAGAATGCCAGAATGGAAAAAGGAGGCTATTACCCAGTATAGATTTTTAAAGGTGAGAAGTACATTACCTTACTTTGTAAAGTCTGCAATTTGACCAAT
>NW_016107670.1:490410-493881 GCF_001604975.1 Cebus imitator
CCTCAGTAGCTGGGATTACAGGCACGTGCCACGACACCCGGCAAATTTTTGTATTTTTAGTAGAAATGGGGTTTCACCATGTTGGTCAGGCTGGTCTTGAACTCCTGACCTCATGATCCACCCACCTCGGCCTCCCAAAGTGCTAGAATTATAGGTGTAGGCCACCAGGCCCGGACCCCAAACTTTATTAGTATCTTCTGCTGAAAATATCAATGTCTCAGGATAACATTATACTGTATATTACTCTCAGACTTGACTTCAGACAAATCGTTATTTGAATGGTTTGGAGCTATTTAATCAATTCCATGAAAAATCAATTAATGTGCCAATACCTTGGGGTCAAACCTAAAAATTACCTTAGAAAGCAACAGGACTATTAACAGTATCCGTGGTTCATGGAAATCTTCTGAAACTACATGCAAAATTTTTGGACAAAAGGTCCAAAATATTTAATAACAGACTAATTTGAAAATTACTTTCTCAAAACTCTGGAGGTTCTTAAGCTATATTAATTTTCATTTTAAGCTTCTCAACCTTTACCACTCACTCAATCTAGAACAGCTATTGTATCTTAATTTCCATATAGTATTTAGAAAGCTAAAAGACCCTTCCTTTTTGTACCTATGTAATCTGTGGTTAACGTGGATATTTCCAGTGCTGTAGTAAGACATTTCTATTATAATATAAATCAAGGTCAATCTTAATTTACTCATATCTTGACTGTGAATGCCCATTCTGTTCCCAACTTCATGTCTATTATGATTATAACATTCTCAGCTGTAGACAGGAATTTCCACATTGTACTCCTGACTTCAATTTTTTTTTACCGTTTAGAATTGCATAAAACCCTTATGCAAATGTAGTAGCAGACCTCTTATGCCTGCCCTGAAAATATGCCTACATATGGGCATTAAGGAATATCCTTAGCTCTGTCACCTATCCAGTGGGGGTTCAAGAGAACTTGGTGAAGATATCGAACTTCTAAAAAATATCTTCTTACTGGAGGTAACTTACGATACTGGTGAAGGAGGAAGGTTAGAATTTCAGCCTGTGAATAAAGATGTCAAATTTGTAGCATAAGGCTTCCAGCTTTTTCCTAGTGGACACGCTGTTTAAAAAGTCCTCTTATGGTTATTACAAAGTCAACCAAATAAACAGACAAACAGACACACACACACACACACATCTCTCTTCTCCCAAAACACATATATACAAACCTTCTTCAAGACACAGGACTGTTCCTCTCCTCACCTTTCAAAGGCAAATGACAGAATTAAAAGGGAAAATGGGATAAACGGACATAGAGAAAATTGATCAAATTCACGTACAGGTTTTCATGTTGTTGCAAAAAAGATCCTTTTTTCTAAGCTGAAGCAGCTGAAATGTTATCCCTCTCTTCCAGCAGCTCTGGGGCTGATTATAATGCAAAACCTCTTAGAATAAAAGTTAAGATGTTCAGTGGTGGGTGCCCAAGAGGAAGCAGGGAACAATAAGAAAATGTTTAGGTCTCCCATGGGAGACACATGAATTTACAACTAGAAAGAATTTTAGGTGCCACCTAACGGCTAATAAATCAATCTGTTCCTTTTTAACCTAAAGATTAACCCAAGAAAAGTTATAGAAGTGGCAGCTCCAAGAATAACCTATAAAACTAATAACAGGTGGCTTACAGGGTTTCAACCACTCCATATCACTAGACTTCTTGTAACCTTGCTCTACAGGAGATATAAAGTCATTCTGTAGGCCATGCTCCGTGGCTCATCCCAGCACTTTGGGAGGCAAAGGTGGGAGGATCACTTGAGCCCAGGAGTTCAAGATCAGCTGGACAATATAGTGAGACCCTGTCTCTACAAAAAATAAAAATTAGCTGGGTGTTGTGCCACATGCCTGTGGTCCCGGCTACTCAGCAACCTGAGGTGGGAGGATTGCCTAAGCCCAGGAGTCAAGGCTACAGTGAGCCATGATTGGGCCACTGCACTCCAGCCTGGGCAAAAGAGTAAGACCCTGTCTCAAAAAAATATAAAAAATGAAAATAAAATGAAGCCATCCTGCAAAGAATTTATTTCCCAAAGGAATTTATATTCCTCATTTAACTATCGATCCCTTTTCCATATACTGCATATAATATCTTTTTAGTAGAGATATGGGAGGGATTATGACATTTACACAGTCTCAGTATAATACTCTAACTCTCTACATAGCTGTTGTAACATGTTAGTCAATCCTTACTAACGTGGCCTTCAGTTTGTCTACCCAGTTTGGCTAGCGGCATAACTTGTCATCTCTACCACTTCCTTTTCCTCTGGCTGCAGCTGTTTTCCCTTAATCATAAGCATCTGTAACTAAAGGTCTGAAGAAATAGCACTACTCTTAGACGTTAACAAACACTTGTTGCTTATGCTTAATAACTTTTCCAGACAACAAGTCTACATTTCACCACTTTCTTCAAATATGGAAATTGGCTTTTCATACATTTTCTTCCGTAGTACATACGAAATGGAATAAAGATTCCAAAGAACAGTCTAGATGCCTAATATAAGAAAATAAGAACAAGATATTTAACAGATTGGGAATTAGTTCTGTAGGGTCTTTTCATCCAATAAAAAATTAAGAGCTATTTAATGTGGAGTAGATTTTAAGCTTTTACAAATCAGAAGACAGCAGAGATCAAGAATTAGGAAAGTCTTCCTGACAGAATTAGAACTTTAGAGTTAGATATGACTTCCCAAAACAGAGGGAAAACCCTCAGGCAAGGAGAATAACATTTAAAGTGAGAAAGAACAAAAGTATAGCGTTTTAGGAAGTAAAAACACAGGAAAGGGCAGGATTAGACATGTGAGAAATTTAAAATAAAATCTCTGGCTGGGCGTGGTGGCTTCCACCTGTAATCCCAGCACTTTCAGAGGCTGAGGCAGGTGGATCACTTGAGCTCAAGTGTTTGAGACTAGCCTGGGCAACATGGCAAAACTCTGTCTCTACCAAAAATTAAAAAAAAAAGAAAAAAGAAAAAAATAGTGAGGCGTGGTGGGGCCCGCCTGTAGTCCCAGCTACTCAGGAGGCTGAGGTGGGAGAATCACTTGAACCCAGGAGGTTCAAGACATACAGATCTGTGTTCAATTATATATAGAAAGCCACTGTAGTTCTTTAGGCATGGGACAGACAGAATGATGCAGTCCTATAGGTTACTGCATATAAGCCTATGCTGACTTAGACTTACATTAGAATTGATCGTACTGATGACTTAAATAGAGCACAGTAACTTGGTAACTCATGTACTGTTGAAGAATTTTATGTATTTAAGATTTCAAATGTCCTCGCCGGGCGCGGTGGCTCACGCCTGTAATCCCAGCACTTTGGGAGGCCAAGGCGGGTGGATCACGAGGTCAAGAGATCGAGACTGGTCAACGTGGTGAAACCCCGTCTCCACTAAAACTACAAAAAATTGGCTGGGCATGGTGGCGCGTGCCTGTA
>NW_016107670.1:494028-497048 GCF_001604975.1 Cebus imitator
AAACCTCAGAGACTCACATATTTTGTGTTCCATAGTAATATGTCAAACACACACTACTACTAAAATAGAAAACTGGCCGGGTGAAGTGGCTCATGCCTATAATCCTAGCACTTTGGGAGGGCAAGGCGGGCAAATCACCTGAGATCTGGAGTTCGAGACCAGCCTGGCAACACAGTGAAACCCTGTCTCTACTAAAAATACAGTAAGTAGCCAGGCATGGTGGCAGGTGCCTGTAATCCCAGCTAGGCAGAAGAATCGCTTTAACCCAGTGGGCAGAGGTTGCAGTAAGCCAAGATCCTGCCGCTTCACTCAAGCCTGGGTAACAGCAAGACTGTCTCTCTTGCAAAAAATAAGAGAGAGAGAGAGAGAGAGAGGGAGAGAGAGAGCGCTGCATAACAAGAATATAAGCAAATGCTGTTTTGTTTTGTTTTTTTCTTTTAAAGAAATGTCCTAGGGTAGGTCTGAAAAGTATTTTAGCCAAAGCTGACAGAGAACGTTTCCAAAATTGTATGCCAAGCAATGCAACTGGGGAAGAGTAGGATGGAGGAAAGGGGAAGAGGTTTGTAAAAACATTGAGGCAAATCCTTTATGTGAGATGAATCTGATAGGCTGAGCCTGTAGTTTTTACTTGGTAGTCTGTATGTCTAGGGTATTTCTGGTGTAAGTACTTCTTTGGGATAAGGAAAAAAGCAGGCATTTAAGACGGGTAGTTAACTCATCCTTACAAATGTCATATATTAGGTTACTATATGGTCTTGCACACCATTTTAGGCAGGGATCCCATGGACCCTGTAATTAGAGAGTTAAATATATCTTTGATAATATTACATAATTCCATAATCCCATGTAATATTTTCAGATATATTTAACTCATCTAAGAATTTTTTGTGTGTTGTGCACAACTTTTACCTTTTGAAGAAGTCTTGTTTCACGTTATATATATATATTTCATATTTACAAAATATAGGAACTGTGGAAGGAGCACTAGCTCAAGAATTGGAAAATGAAGGGTCTGGCTATTTAAATGAGCTCTATGCTCCCTACTGCCTCAATTTTAATGTGAAAAGAATGAACCATGAGATGTAGAGCTTCTCCAGCAAAATTATACTAAATCCTCCCTCTTCTCTGTAAACTGCCTATTTTGGGGACATAATATCCTATGTTAACATTATCTTTATGCGGCTAAATATGGCTCTTTTCCTGCCTTGCCCTTACAAGAAAAACAAAAAACAAACCTTTAATTCTACAGTCCATTAAAAATGCTAAGAATATTTTAAAAGCCTCTAAACGATATTTCTAAAAGAAAATTCAAGCCAAAACAGTATCAGATAGGCAGGAAATTGTCATTGACTTTAATATCTTAAAATTCTAAACCCACAAAAGACAGTTCAACTGAAAAGTCACCTTTAATTGTAAATAAGGACAAATGCAATTCTCTGAATTTATTAAGATTGCCTTTTCTATCCTTTTGTACTATTTTCTCACTATGAGGAAATGAAAGGACTAACCAGGGTTATATAGAATAAGACAACAGAAACAACAACTCAAAATATGCAAGTAAACACAAAAACAGAAAAATATTTGAGCAATGTGAATTTCTTCCATTCATACATTCTCCTAATCTACAACGTCTTTTCTAAATAGCCAATAAGGTAATTTCCTGCTTAAAAACTCCTTGATGGCTTCTCTCTCTACTTGTAAAAAAAAAAATCAAGGTCTGGCGTAATAGCTCATGCTTGTAATCCCAGCACTTTGGGAGGCTGAGGTGGGCAGGAGTTCGAGACCAGTCTGATCAACAGGGTGAAACCCTGTCTCTACTAAAAATACAAAAATTAGCCAGGTGTGATGGCGCATGCCCGTATTCCCAGGATTACTTGAGAGACTGAGGTGGACGAATCGCCTGAACCCATGAGTCAGAGGGTGCAGTGAGCCAAGATTGTGCCACTGTACTCCAGCCTGGGCAACAGAGCGAGACGCCGCCTCAAAAAAAAAAAAAAAATATCAAACTCAATAGGTTCTTAAAGGCCTTGCATCAAGTGGCTTTTGTTTACCTCCCCAACCATATCTTGATACTATTCCTCTTTCATCACTATGGTTGCAGCCTCTCACCCACCATCTTTCAGTATCTTAAAAGCATGAAGCTGTTTCCACATCAGGGTTCCCATACATGCTTTAAAAAATTTGCATGTATCTACATCTAGATTCTTCTACCTACCATACCTGACAGTTTTTTCAGAATCAAATCTCTTTACTTCTCATTTACCAATATTCCCTGTCAGTCCCAAATGAATTGTGATACAACATCTATCATCAGCTTGTAGGATCACTGACAATCTCTTAACAATTTCGAAGTATAACAGGTATTTTTCAATCTTCAACTTAAACAGGATCACTTTACAGCATTTAACATTGTTGTCCTTTCCTTCCTTCTTGAAATTAACCTTTAATCTTAGTTTCTCTGATGGTTTCTTCAAACATTTTTTTAACCTATTTATTTTTATAGATTGGTCTTTTGTCTTTCTATCTCACCCAAACTTAGTACTTTAACTACGCTTTATACGACTAATGTCACCTAGATCTAAAAATCTAAATCTCTAAGATTTCAGGTCTCTCTCCTTAAATACTAGGCTCTGAAATATCTGCATCTGCCTTTCACTCCTTCCCCATGCCCCTCTTCATTCCTCTCATTCAATCAAGGTCTACTTTCTATGCATCTCTCTCCAAACCTCTTAGCCACATTTTTAGTTCAACCACTTTTCAATGAATAAAATCACTCACTAAAATCTATTTCATACCTCTCTAATCCATGCTCTACACTGCTGCCAGGTGATATCACTTTTTAAAATCTTCCAATGGGCCTTTCAAGCTCTCTGAAGTAAGTCTAAATTCTCTGGCATGCTATACTTGATTCCCCTCACCCTCCCTGATCTCTAGCCTTATTTCTGAGCACTTTCCTATTCATTTATTCTATTTAATATGCTGTTCTTCACTGAGAGGTTTTCATTTTTTTTTTTTTTTTT
>NW_016107670.1:497068-512248 GCF_001604975.1 Cebus imitator
TGCCCCTTATCACATATTGTTCCTTCTTTGTTGATAAAATTTCCCCAACTCATCACTCCCCCTTCAAATAAATGAAATAACTTTTACTAGTTTTTAAAAAGTCTCCCTGAACTGTTCCCAGGCTGATTAATTTAGATAATCTCTTTAGTGAGACTTGTTTTGGTTTTGGGGTGCATATGTATGAATTAGGTTATGAAGCTAAATGTATTTCTTATAGAATCTAACAAAAAATGGAAAGCCATTACCCTAGGGGCTTGTTTCAAACGCCCTTTATATATGCAAAGTCCTGCTTCTGGCTATTATTTCATTATCCCACCTTCTACCCCACCCCCACCCTTTTAGTTTTTTTATTTTTTTTTTCAGGCTAGTCAAATGAAGCAGTGGAACTGAAGAAGGCACAAAGAAGTTTGTAGCAGGTTATCAATTAGTTGTAAACGCACTGTGACCAGCCCCTAACTCTTTATTTGATTAATAAAAGTGACAATGAGGTCTGTTAAAAAGCTCTGAACAAAATGTAACTTGTAGTATTTCAGATGTAGGCTTGCCAACACAACTTACTAAATGACACTTGCTTTGCTAATAACTGATGTGCAGAGAATAATCATTATTACTTTTAGGAGTTGGGTCCACAGAGATAGAGGGTGAAAAATTATCAGCACACTAAGCAGGATAGTAATCAGAAACAAAATATCTAGGTCACAATCTGCAGATGACATTTTTAGGAAAAGTTGATTACATATTATTTTCACTGATTTTAATTTTCAAAACAAACTAAAAAATAAAATCTAAATTCAGAAGTCAAACAAGTTTGATATGATTGATAATGTCTTTTATTTTTGTTCCTGAAGACACTTGCTTTACTTCAAGTTTGTTGGGATTGGAATGGAGACTTGGTTGTACCAAGTAAGTCAATGAAGTTATTTCAACCCCTTTTCTTCACTCTGACCTACATTAGGCATACACCATGTATTTTCTCAGTCCTACTCTTTTAATGTGACTACATCCTCAACATAAATACTCTGATAAGCCATAATTTTAATATCTTTACCTGTATTATAGTTTTTAAGTGTAAAGGCCTCTAACAATTGCCATTTTTTTCATTGATATGTAATATTTTACCTATTTATAGAGTACATGTGTTTGCTACATGCATAGAATTCTAATATCACCTCAGACACTATAAGAAGTTTCTCATGGGGAAAAACTGAAAATAAAGTCATAACTAAAATATTAACTGCTTGTTTGCTAGCGATTTTCCAATAATCTACATTATTTTTGCTTTTATACTTTAAAGAGTCCATTTCAGTACTATTGAAGATGGAAAAAAGGAAGCACAGGGAAAATAAAACGAAAAATAATCAGATTTGATCCAAATTCTCTGATTTTCTATGTCTCTATGCAATTTAGCAGCATCAGTTCCTTCAACTGCAAGATGAGACATATCCATTGCCTTCATCACAAAGATGACACATGGTGATTAATAGGCTAATACCTATAATACAATCTGAAGCTCTAGCATAAAGACATAAGTACAAAACACTTTCTCAATAAATCTGCATGAGATGATTTTCACAGGAAAAAACGTTTAGAGTTTGTCTACAAATGACTGTATGTTAAAATAGATCTACTGTACTGACTGGTTCTTTCCATCAATGTTTTAGAATGAGTAAGATAAACATTTATCAAATAATGACAGATAATTATAAACTGTAATAAATGCTATGAAAATAAAGTACAGGGTGCTACGAGAACAAGGTGGGGGCGGGAAGCAGGCACTTTTACTTGTTATATCTTTCATCTTAATAATACTTTTCTCAGGTTATCATGAGGAAATCAAGAATTCAGTTTAAGTTAATTAGCTTGTCAAATTCACACAGCTTAAAGGTGGGAGAGCCAGGAACACAGGTTTAACCTGGAGACCATATTCTGTCCATTCTTAACGTATTTTGCTATATTCTGCATTGCTAATACTTTTACTGATTGCACATCTGTGCTCATTCTCCTCTTCTCAATAGGCCTACCCTGAACACTCTATTTGATAGGTTCAATTAATATCTTTGGTCCAACTTACCCCTATGGTTCTTTTTTATTCCAAAGCAGTTTTATCACTTTCTAACATATTATTTTATTTGTTGTGCATATTATTAATGGGCCTCTGGTAGGTGAGAAGCTCCAGGAAGTTAGAAATCTTTGCTTCTTTTGCTCACATATGTCATCCCTACCCTCCCATCCCCAGAATAGTGACTGGTACTCAGTGGACACTGGCCCAGTTTTCCTTTCCCATTTTTCATCTTTAGCCATATGTAAGAACTTTTAAAATCATTCACACTTTTGATTACTGGAAAAACAAAGAAGTTTGACCCCATATCTGAGACAAATTTATATTCAAGTAACATTTAAATTTAGTCTGAAATTCTATTCTGTCAAAAAAAATATTAGGGTTATCAGTATCATTTAAAAAATGCTAGCCATAATAAAGTGGTGAAAAGGCATGTCAAGCAAACTACGAAATGTGGAAGATGCAGGTGATGATCAATGATCAGTATTTAAGGGCGCCTGCTCACATTTGATGATGCTGTAGTAGCTAAATGTGAGACACAGATGAAACATAAGAATCAGAGTATGCTAAAGCAGTAGTTCCTAAATCTTAGGGATTTCAAAAAACAGGCAAAGAAAAAAAGAGAAAAGTAGGAATGAAAGAGTTCTCAAATTTTAATTTTTCCACAAAGGGATATTAAAAACTAAAAACAATTATTATCACTGTAATTTCATCAGAACATCTTAACATAAAAATTAAACAATTTCAGAATAAAGGGCAGTTATTCTTATTAAGTAAATTTAGATCCACGAGCACCTCATTATATAAAAACAGTTCCACATGAACTTAAGAACTAAATGTGAAAAGTAAAACTCTTAAAAGATGCTCTGAAAGAATTTTTATAACCCCAGTATAGAGAAGGCTTTCTTTAAAAAGAATGATACATTTGATATTAAAATTTTAAAATTTCTAGTCATTAAAAGATAAAATTTAAAGTGAAAATGCATGCTAAAGACTGGAAGAAGATATTTTTAATGCCTACAAGGTATTATAAAGAATACATTTAAAAAAGATGCAAATAAAAACTACAATGAGGTACTACTTCATACTCCTCCTAATGGCAAAAATTAATAAAATATTACTATTATCTACCTTCTAAAATATCTGGAATGCAGACAAACAGACCTTCTCTCATACATTATGGACTTTGTAGAGAAAACTGATAGTTATCAAATAAAGTTGAAGATGTTCCACTCTTCTTGCATAAAGTGCTGCTCAGATGGGGCACAGTGGTTCACACCTGTAATCCCAGCACTCTGAGGGGGACAAGTGGGCAGATCACTTGAGCTCAGGAGTTCAAGACCAGCCTGGCCAACATGGTGAAATCCCCTCTACAAAAAAAAAATATAAAAACTAGCTGGATGTGGAGGCTTCAGTGAGCAGGATCATGCCACTACACTACAGCTTAGGCAACAGAGTGAGAATAGGTCTAAATAAATAAATAATGCTGCTTCGTGCCCTATGACTTGAATATTCTGCTGGACATTCATAGAGGGGAACAGAAAGAGGGAAAAAAACCACTAACGTCAGATACTTCTAAACAGGATTTAATATCAAGTTTATTTGTATAGTTTTAACATAGATGAAGACTTGTTATGAATGCAACCATTGTGTAAACAGGTAAGATTGCAACTTTTATATCTGTTTCAACTTTATTGAGAATAGTTTATTTCAGAAAATCATTTCCCACAAACAGTCTCAGCATTGGTACTTGAATAGCTAACTCAATATACCTGTTTTAATCTGTAGCTGTTGTATTGAGGGACTCACCACCCACTGGTACAAAGTGTCTAATTACCACTACTTCTTTCAGCAGTGCTTCTTATATTTTAATGCCTATATACAGCAGTTGGAATCTTGATAAAATACAGCATCTGGCTGGGTACACTGGCTCATGTCTGTAATCCCAATGTCCTAGTGATTTGGGATACTGAAGAGGGAGGATCACTTGCAGCCAGGAGTTCAAGATCAGCCTGGGCAATATAGGAAGATCCTGTCTCCATAAAAAAAAAATTTATAAATTAGCCAGGCATGATGGTGCATACCTGTAGTCCCAGACACTCAGGAGGCTGAGGTGGGAGGATCCCTTGAACCCAGGAGTTTCAGGTTACAGTGCTGTATGGCTCCAGAGATCCTACCTCTTACACTGTAAACAAAACAAACAAACAAACAAAAACAGAAACAAAAAACCCTGCATCTGTATCAGTAGGATAAAGCCCAAGGCTCTACACTTCCAACAAGCTCACAAGTGATTTTAATGTGGCTGGTCCACCATTACACTTGGTAGCTAACCTTGAACACAGTCTTGAGCTCAAGTATTTACAACATGAAACACATATCACTTTATTACAAATGAGTTTTATATTTTATTGAGGGCATTGCTTTCTTTAAAATATGAATATGGATTTATTATTATGAAGTTCATTTCAGGGTAGTTTTGTAGGAATTGTAAAATATTTTCTATGAACCTGGGATGTAGGTAGGTCAAGAACCACTGCCCTGGAAGTTCTACACAACAGGTACCTAACATATACAAAAATATTCCTTACAGTACTGTTTAATAGCAAACAAGTAGAAACAACCAAAATGACCATCAACTGAAACCTGACAGTTACATAACAAACCACATACCACCTAACAGTAAAAGTAAATAAACTAGAGCAACCTAAATAAACATAGATAAATCTTGGCCAACTTGTGTGAAGAAAGCAAGCTAAAGAAAGATATTTGTATTTAAATAGTCTTAAGACAAAAAACCCACAAAACTATATATATATAATGTTCATGAGATAAAGGTATGTAGTTAAGTACAAACACATGGATATAGAAAAGATGCATGTGAATTCTGGATCACTGGTTAGATGTGGGGGGAAAAGGGAATAGGATTTAAGAGAGGTACAAGATACCAACGACACTTCACCTTAATTGGTAGTTTTATTTATTCAACTGGATGATGGGTACAAAGATATTCATTACATTGTATGGCACCAACATTTATATTGCTACATTAGTTCTCATTTGACTTGGACAAAACTCTTAGGCATGGACAGGTGTCTGGAAAACACTGCTCCAAAGCAAAGGATACAGGACTAGAAGTCAGAAAACCCAGGTTCAAGCCTCAATTCTACTTGATACTAATTGCTTAGCTTTAGGCAATTCAAATAATTAACTTATGTGGGTTTTATTTATTTCATCTGTAAAAATGCTACAAATGCTGGGTGCAGTGGCTCCTGCCTGTAATCCCAGCACTTCAGGAGTCTGAGGTAGGCGGATCACCAGAAGTCAAGAGTTCGA
This sequence comes from Cebus imitator, assembly GCF_001604975.1. Classification (NCBI taxonomy): domain Eukaryota; kingdom Metazoa; phylum Chordata; class Mammalia; order Primates; family Cebidae; genus Cebus; species Cebus imitator. The sequence continues at coordinate 502,461 of NW_016107670.1, forward strand.
GACCAGCCTGGCCAACGTGGTGAAACCTCATCTCTGCTAAAAATACAAAAATTAGAGCAAAAACTTCATCTCAAAAAACAAAACAAAACAAAACAAAGCCACAAACTCACTTTCTCTCTCCAACTCACAGGCTGTATTTGACAGGCAAATGGGGCAATATATGTGAGAAATTTTAAAGAGGGTAGGAAGGATAGGAGTAACTTTCAGAATTAAGAGCAAAACTTTGGATAAATCAGAAGTAAAATCTACCAGTAAGTAAACCAACCAATAAAATATACTCTATTTTCTTGTCATCACTTTATCTAAAGATCTTAACTCCAATTTTAATATGGAAGAAATTTTAATTCTTTTTTTTTTTTTTGAGACTGAGTTTCTCTCCTGTTACCCAGACTGGAATGCAATGGCGTAATCTTGGCTCACTCCAACCTCTGCCTCCCGAGTTCAAGTGTTTCTCCTGCCTCGGCCCCCCAGTAGCTGGGATTACAGGAATGCATCACCATGCCCAGTTAATTTTGTACTTTTAGTTGAGACAGGGTTTCTCCATGTTGGCCAGGCTGGTATCAAACTCCTGACCTCAGGTGATCCACCCATCTCGGCCTCCCAAAGTAGGGATACAGGTGTGAGCCTTAAATGATGGCATAGGGACAGTCATTCTCCCTATTAAAACTGTTTCTTTATGTTAACTATTCATCAAAGGATTGAAATTCACAGTATCAAAACAAAATAAGAGCAATGCATTATAAAGTATTCTCATGTAACTTAAAGAAATCAATGTCACATAAACAGATTAACTGTTGCTTATATGGTTCTCACTGCCCTTTTTATAAAGTGAGCAGGTGGCACATTTTATTAGCCCTATATTACAGATGGAGAAACTGACACAGATGTGGATAGCTAGCCTGTGTAGAGTTGTAGACTAATTCAGGGTCAAACTTGGAACAGCCACTAATTGCTTAATTCTTCTGTGTTCATTAATCTACTAAAAAACTTTATTTTGCCATGATGTTTTATGGTGATTTTGTTTGTCCCAGGAAACAAATTTCTTTGTCAGAAGTCATTTCATAAACATTTTAAAATGGGCAAAGATACTCAAGGAAACAAGCTACTCATCAACTAGAGTACTGCACACCAAGGGACAAAATTAAAACTGCCTAGCCTGCTAAAAATCTAATCCTGTCCTTGCCAATTAACCTTATTAATACTAGAGTAGGAGAAAAGAGAGGTCAAAATATAGGTGAAGGTGCCATTCATTTTCTCCTGGATTTCAAATGATATGACAATTACTGCACAACAGAGATATTTACCTCTGTGTTCCTTAAGTAATGACACGACCCCTATTCTCCAAGTAAAAATTTACCAACAAGTTGGGCAGTTTCAAATTAAAATACTAGCAATCATGACAATTTTCAAAATACTGGCTATCATTAATGTCACCTAACTGAAATCCATGCTATAAACATACGTAGAGAAGCTCTTTATGTAAAAATGTTCATTTAAATGTAAATTTCCCTGTCAATCTAAACAGATAAACGTTATTACATGTATATCTGACTTTCTACTCCGACTCATTAGGTAATATGGTCTCATATGTTGGCACAAGAACTCCAAAGACTTATTGGAGGCATAAAAAAAATTCCAATGAATCATCTATGGATCAAGCATCACATATCACAAAAAGTATTAAACAGGAACATCTTTCATAAACAGCGAAATTTAAAGGTCACCCTCTGTATTCCGTTATTCATCCTTTTGCTTACCAAATCTACCTCACACTAAAGCACCATTTACAAAAAATTCTCTTCTGGCATTGGCAGAAATCTCACCAAGAATCAAAGATCTGAACTTTTTTTAAAACAAAAAGCCCAGGTTTTGCACATTCTTTCCTTTACCAAAGGCCCCCCAACACAGTACAATCTAATTTGGCATAACTTTGTTTCGGGAGTTAAAAAAAAATTCCAAACCTTTAAATTTTCCACTAAAAAACGATTCCTGACGAGCTTAACTTAGAGTTCGAAAACAGGTAACATTAAGGTCCAACCATCTAAAGAAAAAAAACCCTACGACAGCCCTACCGGAATACACAAATCACCAAGCCCGCTGCAGATTCAATCTAAAATCGCGCCTGACAGAGATAAGGACATTCAGGAGAAAAGCTTTAAGGCACCCGCGAATCTCTCAGTGCGCCAGGAAGGGGAATGGGAACCTGACCCCATCTTTCCATCCACTAGGAGAAAAAGCAAAGGAAATGAAATGGAACCCTTCTCCTCTGCGAGGACCAAAGATCTGCTTAGAGCGTCGGTCGGTCCTCCCTCTCCTGGCCCCCGACTCAGGCCGCTCCACGGACCGCAGGGACTGTCCGTACCGCTCCCCTTCACGGACCCACCAGAGAGTCCTCACAAAAACACAGACCTGAAACGAAGTGGCTTCCCCGCCTTTCCCCTGCGCCGAGAGGGATCCCGGTCGCCAACAACAAAGACGCTTCCCGCTCCCCTCCCCCCGCCGGCCCGGGCTAGTCCCTCCCGCGCTGCGGCTCACGGCCTAGCGCCCCTTCCCCGAGCCCCGCTGCGGCGACCCCAAGCGCCGAGGCTGCACGCACCTGCACCTGAGCGGCCCGGGCCGAGGCGCCGGGCAGGAGTTGGGAGAGAACCGCAGCCGACGCGCTGTCCTCCACAAGGCAAGACCCGCGCTCCGGACGCTGTCGGACTCTCTCCGCCTGCAGACGGGCCCGGTAGAGGAGTGGGGACCAAGGCTGCAGCCCCCGGCGCCGGGACGAAGAAAGACGGTGGCGCCCGATGGGCCCGGCTCGCGTTCCCGGGTTTCGCCTCCCGCCGGCCCTGTTCCTCCACACGAACTCGCGTTCTGCTGACTAACAGCCCCGGTGCAGGGCGCTGGAGCTGCCGCGGCTGCCGTCGGCTGCTCTCGGGCCTCACGTCCCGCGCGGCCGTGGTCGCAGCTGCCGCCGCCGCCGCCGCCGCCTCCCTTTCTGGCACCGCAGACACCACCCAGACCTGGCCAGGTCTTTTTTCTCTTTAAACCTGCTTTCTTTGCTCCTCCTCAGCCTGCCAGGCGCGGGGCTCGTTCCGATAGCGGGAGGGAGAGTAGAGGGGAACCGAGGGCACTAGCACAATCCTCCCTGAGCCAGGAGTTGGCCACTGACTGGAAGAAGGTGCCAAAGCTGACCCCGGCTCCAGCCAGCGAGCGGGCGGGGGGAGGGACAGAGCCTAGCCTCGCCGCACTTCCACCAATCACAGGTCGCCCAGAACAGTCAGAGGCGCTCTGGGCTCCAGGAGAGGCTGAGCTCACTCGGCAGGAGGCGGGGATTGCGGAAAAGCAGAACCAATAAGAGCAAACATTCCCCGCCCCTTTGCCTTGATGGACTACCACATTCGGGCCAATGGGGGAATTCTCATTTCGAAGAAAGCGGGACTTGTTCCCCGGGTTTGAGAAAGATGCCGCGCGCAGCGGGAGGGGTCAAGGCTGCGCCTCGTGGAGTGGCCTGGCCTAACAGCCGGGAGGGCCTCGTGACGCTCTTTGACCTCCCAGAAGAGTCACGTGGGCTGACCGCGAGCAGGGGCGGAAAGGCACCCTAAGTTTCTTCCGGGTCATTGACAGAAGCGTCCATTCTGGAAGTAATTCTTTGGCTTTTCCCTTCATCCTTTTGCCTGCTCCTGGCGAAGTGTGGTTTTGGTTTCGGCGATGAGCTCCCAGAAAGGCAACGTGGTTCGTTCCAGGCCCCAGAAGCACCAGAATACGTTTAGCTTCAAAAATGACAAGTTCGATAAGAGTGTGCAGACCAAGGTAGGAACCTCTCTGTTGCACCGTCTCTGACTCCAGGAAGGAATGGTTCACGGGAGAGGGGAGAGAGGATATGGGAGGAGTCGGCTAAGGCGAGTGTGGACCGCAGCCTAGAGTTTAGTCTTGGCTGTGGTGCAACTCTTTCAAAAATGTTATTCTCACGCCCTTTATTTGACCTGGACATGTTGTCTGGTAAATATTTGATGGTCAGCACACTTAACTAATTGCACAGAGTGAGCAGGACCCTAATCAAACCTGAGGTGCAAATGGGACGCTTACGTCGTTCATCGTTCCCATCTGGATCACATTAGCAGAGGGAAAGGAGGATTGTGGCATGAGTGTCTCTTTCAAATTTTACAAGTTTATGAAGACACTTTTTTTCCTTCCTACAAACCCCAAGCCCACAGGTTTGTAGGAGAAATGTGAATGATTAAGCGGTCTTAGGCTGTACTCACCAGTATACTGGGAAATTTCTGTTTTGTAACAGTTGTTTTGAAGATAAAAATATTTGGTTAATGTAAAAATACTTGTTTTGCTGTTTAGCAGGACTTCTGTAAACTGGAAAAAATTCACACTGTCTAGATAGGCAGAGGACTTGGGTTGTATATAACTACTAATTGGCAGGCCAGGCGCTGTGGCTCAAAGTGCTGTAATCTCAGCACTTTGGGAGGCTGAGGCTGGTGGATCACCTGAGTTCAAGACCAACCTAGCCAACATGGCGAAACCCTGTCTCTACTAAAAATACAAAAATTAGCCGGGTGTGGTGGCGGGCACCTGAAATCCCAGCACTTTGGGAGGCCGAGGTGGGCAGATCACCCGAAGTCAGGAGTTTGGGAACAACCTGGCCAACATGGCGAAACCCCGAACCTACGAAAAATAGAAAAATTAGCTGGGGGTGGTGGCTGGCGCCTGTAATCTCAGCTACTCAGGAGGCTGAGGCAGGAGAATCGCTTGAACCCGGGAGGCAGAGGTTGCAGTGAACCGAGATCGCTTCACTGTGCTACTGGGCAACAGAACGAGACTCCGTCTCAAAAAAAAAAAAAAACTACTAATTTACTGTTTGCTGCGAATCTCTCTCCCTGTTCCCATAGCTGTATAGAGAGGAAATCATTGACGACAAGGGCATATTAAGGGCCAGCATCACTCAGATAAACCTAATATTCACATAAGTTATGGAGCTCAAATTCACTAGGTGTGCGGCTTAAGAGAGTTATGTAATATTTAATTTTCCTGAGCCTTACTTTGGTCTCAAATGACAAAGTTGTCAGGATTGTTGTGAGGCTAAACTATATAATATGCGTAAAGGGCCTGGGTCATAATAAGTGTTCAATAAGTGATTAATTTCCCAACATTGATTAAGGAAGCAAAGTAATCTGGTTTTGGTAACCTGTGGTCTTTCTTTTCCTTTCCAATTTCTGTCTTTGCTTATTCTATAAATATTTAACAAGCACCTTCCATGTGTGTTCATAGGTATACTGTGTTCAAAAGAGTTGACTCTGCCTTCACGGAGTTTGTAGTTTCTAGATGATATGGGCAAAGAGTAAGCAGAACGATAAATAAATACAAATTATGATAAATGTTGGTGAAAGGCAACACAGATCAGTAAGGGAGAAAAAGGAATAATATTTTGAATTGAATGCTCTCCTTTCCCCCACTTAGGTTGAGAGGTTTATCAGAATGAAAACCCAAAGCAATATTTGGGAGGACTTTCCCACGTTTTCTCCTATTACCAATAAGTAAACCAGAATAAAAATTAAAAGCTGCACTATTCCAAATACATGCCTGCGTCTTGTGTATTCTTACCCTAAGGCTGTGTACAAACATTTGATTTTGATTGTTTTTCATTACTGTTTTCCTAAAAAGCAGTTTTAATAAGTAACTACAATGTAGCTATCCCTAGGCTTCTCCTACTTGTACTTTTTATTGTGTATTTTCTTGGTGTTCTCTAATAATCTTGTCACTCTGGTCTTAAATGTTTTCATGTGTCTCAGGTTCAGTCATTAAGTTTCATGTGATCATTTTTATATTTTTATCTTCAATTCCTTTCCCTCTTTTAAGTTATGGAAAAGTTTCATTTGTTAATCAGGAGACCACCAGGCTACCTTGTTATTGAAGGTTCTGACAAAAACAACACAAAATATTTTACTGAAGAAAAATCATTAGGTTGATTGTTCATCTGTGTAATGTACAACTAATAATTGGCTGTGATCATAACAGATTCTTGCATCTGCTATGAGTAGCTGTCTAAAGCCAAGACTTTGTCAGAAGCATCTGAACCCAACTTCGTGCCTGTTTTTTACACTGGAAAGCTATTTGATTTGGTGACATCTAGCAAAGAGTGATAAAAAATTCATGGTTCTCTGTAAATCCCCTGTAAATCCCCTAAAGCAAGCTTGTCCAACCCATGGCGCAGGGCGGCTTTGAATGCAACCCCACACAAACTTTCTTAAAACATTATGAGTTTTTTTTTTGTTTTTTTGTTTTTTAGCTCATCAGTTGTCATTAGTGTTAGTGTATTTTATATGTGATCCAAGACAATCTTTCTTCCAGTGTGGCCCAGGGAAGCCAAAAGATTGGACACCCCTGCCTTAAAGGATTGTAGTAATAACTGACTACTTGTATTAAATGCTTTATGATTCAGTAGGGGTCCTACATGATAGTTTTCCTTTTCCTCCTCTGCCAAGCAGTTTGTTAGGACTTCACCACAATTAGAAGCTGGATAATTACAGTTGTTTTATTGGAGTTTATATAGGTAAAGCACTCATTCTACAAAGGACACAGATGATAGCTTTCTTCATATACTTGAATATATTCTAGAAAAGGAGAGTATATTTAAGTTTTGTGCCATTCCAAATGGCCAAACTTGGACCAGGGAGTTAAAGTAACAAAAATAGGTTTCAGCTTAATATGAGGAAATTGTCTAACAGCAAAGGGGCTTGTGCCAGGATTTGTAACCTTCTCTTCCCTGGGGTTATTTAAAAGAGGTCCCTGTGGCCATTGGTCAGCAGTACCCTCAAATGACTTATGGGGATTGAGAGGGTCGGCAGTGGAAATAGGTTTAAGTCTTTTCTAGTCTTCTAGTACTAACATTTTGAGCGGATCAAAGCAGCCTTCTTTCCCTTACTGGAGAGGCAGTGATATGCAATGAAAAGAGCATTGGACTAAGAAAAAAAAGCCATTCCTTAGCCCCAGTTCTGTCATTTGTTTTGCTTGGCGATGTCAGGTAATTTACCTATAGCTTTAATCTATGATAACTGCGTTAGTACTATCTCTTGTCTTACTTTCCTCTCAGTATTGCTACAGGGACCGTTACAAAATTTTTGTTTGTTTTTGAGACAGAATCTCACTCTGTCACCCAGGCTGGAAGTGCAGTGGTGTGATCTTGGCTCACTGCAACCTCTGCCTCCCAGGTTCAAGCAATTCTCCTATCTCAGCCTCCTGAGTACCTGGGACTACAGGAGCACACCACCACACATGGCTAATTTTTGTATTTTTAGTAGAGAGGGGGTTTTACCATGTTAGCCAGGCTGGTCTCCAACTCCTGACCTCAAGCGAGCCACCCACCTTGGCCTCCCAAATTGCTGGGATTACAGGCGTGAGCCACCATGCCCAGCTACAAAAAAAAAAAATTTTTTTTTAATTTTTTTAAAGACGGGGTTTCACAATGTTGGTCAGGCTGGTCTTGAACTCCCGACCTCAAGTGATCCGCCCACCTTGGCCTCCAAAGTTCTTGGATTATAGGCGTGAGCCACCACGCCTAGCCCCTACAAAAATATTTTTAAGAAATAGGGATAAAAATATGAACAAAGAATAAAGCCTGTAATAATTTACATGGACCTGCAACTGAAGCTTGTGATTTGGTGAGAGAAGTGACAGGCATTAATCAAGTAATCTTAAAGGTATGTTAATATTCACAACAATAAGAGCGATGAAAGAACAGTCTACGGAGCTCTGAGAGTATCTATAATAGCAGGAAGTCTTTTTTTTTTTTTTTTTTTTTTTTTTTCTTTTTGGAGTTGGAATCTCACTCTGCCATTCAGGCTGGAGTGGAGTGGCGCGATCTTGGCTGACTGCTCCTCCACCTCCCGGGTCAAGCGATTCTCCTGCCTCAGCCTCTTGAGTACCTGGGATTACAGGCACATGCCACCACCCCCGGCTAATTTTTGTATTTTTGGTAGAGACAGGGTTTCACCATGTTGGTCAGGCTGGTCTCAAATTCCTGACCTCAGGTGATCTGCCCACCTTGGCCTCCCGAAGTGCTGGGATTACAGTTATGAGTCACTGTGCCTGGCCAGTAGCAGAAAGTCTTGATTACATTTGGAGGATTAAGGAAGGCTCCCCTGAAATCAGAAAGATGGGTAACATTAAACTAAATGGAAGAGCATGTGTCTATCCTTTTGAGGATGCTATTAATACTTGTTTTATATATATATAGTCAGTATTATTTTTAGTAGCATTTCCAAAGTGTATTTCTTAGAGCCCCAAGGTCATGTATCTTCTTCATAGGGCAGGAGGAAATTTCATCATGAAATCACTTTGGAAATACTGTATACTAGATCTCACTCTTAGAGGTGGGTCGTAGTATATATTGGCATAGAGCAATGTTTTGCAGTTAAAAAAATTATTTAACCAAAGCTCGCTTGGCTGTGGAACTCTTTGATTTACATAATACCTATTGAACTAATTTATTGTGGAACGCACTAATTTTAGAAAACTATAGTCTTCATCTTGATATGGAGATAGAAAATGAAAGTCTATGGGTATACTCTAATTTTGGAAATATAGTTTTATTAATACAAGTTGAGTATTATATGGAATGCTTAAGACCAGAGTGTTTTGGATTTCAGATTTTTTCAGATTACGGAATATTTGCATTATATCAGTTTAGCATCTCTAATCCAAAATGTTCCAACAAATATTTCCTTTGAACATGATATATAGGTGCTGAAAAAGTTTCAGATTTCGGATGTTTTGGATTAGGGATACTCAACTTGTTATAGCTAATATTTGTGTACTGAAGTATATTAGGTACTATGTATACTTGATATACATTATCTATAATAATGTCATCTTCAAAATAACACTAAGATAGATGCAAAATGATCCCGTTTTACAAACCGGGAAATTAGGGCTTAGAGGTGAATGAGGTGTCCAGAGTTACATTATTAGCACATGCCTCTTCATTGGTTGGATGAGATCTGTGGGAGGACAATTCAAAAGGCAAGTAAATCAAAAGCCCTCCATGTGTATGTGTGATTTTAAAATATATATACTGTATTTTGGGGTGTAATAAAAGCAATGTGACACCAGATTAGGGTCAGAACAGAAATAAGTGAGGTTTATTACCTGTTTGAAATGTTCTAGAGAGAGTCTCTCCTGATGTAGTATGGCCTCTGGAGTGTCAAATGCCATAGATGTGGACTGATTGGGGTAGATCTCATCTTATCAGCCTGGCTCTGTAGCAGAGGCTCCTTTTGCTGACTTACTGTGAAAGTAGATAGTATTTCAGTCTGTTTCCTTGGCTCCTGATTTAGGCAGAAAGCCATTAAGTGTAGGATTCGTTACGATTGCATTTATACAGCAGAACAGGATTCTGTGTTTACACACACCTTTATTCTCAGTTGTCAAAAATGTGGAAAACCGCCAAATATGTATCAACAGGAGAATACATGTAAACAGATTGTGGCAGATGCATGCAATGGAATACTACTCTGCTATTTAGAAAAAAAAAAAGAACACTGATACAAGCAAAGCAAATGAATCTTGGAGACATTAATGTGGAGGGAAAGAAACCAGATACAAAAGACCATTCTATGTGATTCCATCTAGAGATCAGAAAGGCACAAGACAACTTTCTGGAATGATGGAAGCATTGAAGATTATAGAGCAAATATATTTATTAAAACTAATTGAATTGTACATTTAAGGCCTGTGCATGACATTGATGTAAATTTTACCTCAGTTCAAAAATAGGCAAAAAAAAAAAAAAAAAA
>NW_016107670.1:512467-514255 GCF_001604975.1 Cebus imitator
AGACAGGAGAATCGCTTGAACCCAGGAGATGGAGGTTGCAGTGAGCTGAGATTGTGCCACTGCACTCCAGCGTGGGTCACAGGAAAAAAAAAATGGGTATTACAGCCAAAGGACAACCACTTAGATGTTATAAAGTTCTGTTTTTGCTTGCTTGCTTTTTGTTTTGGGAAAGTTGCAGGAACACTATATTAGTCCCTTTTTAAAAGCCAACTATTTTATTCTCCATAAATAAAACAAAAACAAGTTAGCATTCTAACAGATATTGAATATCTTAGTTAACCACAAGTCACAATAATTCTAATTGTCTTTTCATCTATCCCTTTTTGTAAGTCTTGATCTGCAAATTCTAGTCATGACATTTAAGTTTGTCATGTCCCCAACCTCCCGCTCCCCCATGGTCCATGGCCTGTTAGGAACTGGGCCACATAGCAGGAGTTGAACTGTACATGAATTAAGCAAAGCTTTATCTGTATTTATAGCCACTCCCTATCACTCACATTACCACCTGAGTTCTACCTCCTGTCAGATCAGCTCTGGCATTAGATTCTCATAGGAGTGGGAACCCTATTATGAACTGCACATGCGAGGGATCTAGGTTGTGTGCTCCTTATGAGAATCTAAAGCCTGATGATCTGTCACGGTCTCCCATCACCCCCAGATGGGACCATCTAGTTGCAGGAAAACAAGCTTAGGGCTCCCATTGATTATACATTATAGTGAGTTATAGAATTATTTCATTATATATTGCAATGTAATAATAATAATAGAAATAAAGTACACAATAAATGTAATGCACTTGAATCATCACAAAGCCACCCTGATCCCCTACCCCCATCCTGGTCCATGGAAAAATTGTCTTCCACAAAATCCGTTCCTGGTGCCAAAAAGGTTGGGGGTTGCTACTTGAGTAAAGATGATTATTACAAAATAGATTTTGTATATAAGGTACTGAGCCTGCATATTTATTTTTTTCTAGTTTAAGATAAAGTTGTAATCCTAATTTAGTGGGACGTGATGCCTGACAGTGTAAAATGAATGAATAAACTTTTCTATGGAAAAAAACTTCACTGTGCTATTGGTCCAGGTAGCTTGGAATCAGCTGTTAGCGTCTTTATTCTGTCTCCCCCTGCCCAGAGATGTTGAGCTTTAGAGAATAGTCCCAGATTGGTTCCTGTAATCCTTGATGTGAATAATTTTAGTGTGAGTGGTCAAGTGCCAGTCATGAGAATAAATGTTATTTCTCCACCAATGGGTCTCAGTAATTAAGGGTAGCCATGAAGTGGGTAGTCACTGAGCAAAACAGTTGGCCAGACATAGAATCTACTGTAGATTGATTTGACCCTCTCTGACAGTCTACGGATCATTCTGGTGTTATAGAGGTCACCCCTTTTGATCTTTCTCCAAATTGGAAAATATTCTTTGATATGTTTCCCAGTGCTATTAAATGAGTTTATGTTAAATGTATTCCCTCCCCCGTGATTTGTTTTAAATTTAACATATTTTTTGAAGTGACAAGATAATTTATGGTGTGCTGGGCATTATGATATATATAATATTATACCTAATAGTGCTAGTGAAGCTTTTTACTTTTCCTTTGTGCCTTTTTCAATGCTTTGTAGAATTATAATCTATACTGTTGTTTACCTTTTATTTTCTCTCTTTCACATAGCATCAATTTATCTATGTTGTTTGGGGATATTCCATATACTTAGATTCCCAAGTTGCTTTCGCTTAGAGCCAATAAAGCATGTTTCTTTCTTTCTTTCTTTCTTTTTTTTTTTTTTTTTT
>NW_016107670.1:514711-544882 GCF_001604975.1 Cebus imitator
TGCCTCAGCCTCCTGAGTAGCTGGGATTACAGGCACGCACCACCATGCCCAGCTAATTTTTTGTATTTTTAGTAGAGACGGGGTTTCACCATGTTGACCAGGATGGTCTCTATCTCTTGACCTCATGATCCACCCGCCTTGGCCTCCCAAAGTGCTGGGATTACAGGCTTGAGCCACCGCACCCGGCCTATACTTACTGTTTTTAAGGAATGGTACTATACTTACTGTTGGATTAATTATGAAATTTTATAATTGTATTGCCAGTACTTGTTTCTACATAAATTCACGGTTAAAAGCAGAGTATTCTCAGAATTCTTCATTCAGGTAAATTCATTCATCTAAAAGAAAGTTGTAATTAATACGAATTCACCCCCAAATGGGCCATTTTCCTTTTAGAGAAACACTATGTAGGGAGGGGCACAGTTAGACACAAAACCTTGGGGTTGAGAATTACAGGCTGTGGCATTTGTTATTTTAAGCCTCAGGACTCACCACCCCTGTAAAAGTGTTACTGTGAGGTCACAGGCAGGTATACAGTGAATCCTGTTTGTCCTCAGAACACCCCTGCTGCCAGCTCACTTCAGCCTCAATGGCTAGTGCTATTTTTCATACCTGGACTTTTGTGAAAGGAAGAAATGAAATAAGGAGTGGTTAAGGGAATAGCTGACATGCCTAAGATTCCTGTCTTAGATTTTTCTTGTCACTCCAGACCAAATAGCACTTAAATATATTGAATGTGTAAAACAAAAATAAAATCCTGAGCCCCTCAGCCAACTTAATGGACCCCCTTTTCTGCCAAGGGGACCTCAAAGAAACTTGGAAAATTAGTTCAGGCCATGATGGGAAGAGGGGAAGGGGTCAGACATGCCTCATTATTCCCTTCTTTTGGAGTCTAGACACAACTGACCAGCAGGGACATTAAAATGGAGTTCTTAAGACTAACAAAACAGACTCCTTGTAGCTATAAGGTACCAATTTCCAACCTGACCCCAGTATAGTATCACAGGACAGATAGCAGGCCCTGAAGGAAATTAATTAAAGTATTTTTCCCTAAAATATATTTCTTTTGACATTTTTGAAATAGCCCTGCAAAGCTGTGTTTTGTGGGAGAAATTTGCATTCTGTAGAGAATCTCCTCTCTCAGGAGAATCTGATACCTTTTAAGGTCTGTTAAGGGACATTGACCAGCTGTTCTCTCTGATGCCAGCTATTTGGAGGCTTCATCTGCATGATAGGAACCTTGACTTCCACAACTCCTTTATCTAAATGCAAGCATTTCTTTGTGCCAAATTCAACTGTTCTGGCAGAGCTTAAACTCTTTCAACCAATTGCCAGTCAGGATATCTTTGAATCCACCTATGATCTGGAAGCTTCCCCCACCTCTCTTCCCTCTAAGATGTCCTGCCTTTCCAGGCTAAACCAAGGTGTACCTTACATACAGTGATTTATTTCTTAGCCTGTAACTTTTGTCTCCCTAAAATGTATAAAACCAAACTGTAATCATCCAACCATCTTGGGTACATATTCCCAGGACCTCCTGAGACCGTGTCGTTGGCCATAGTTTTTAATCTTGGCAAAATATACCTCTAAATTGATTGAGACCTGTCTCATTCTTTTTGGTTTACAATGAAGTAAATAAACATTCTTTTTCTGACTTGTCTGATATGTGCGAGGCACTATCCGTGAAGGTAATTAGCATCAGGATTCTTTAGTTGCTAACTGAAGCAAAAAGGGAATTTTATTGGAAAGATGCTGAGGTACTTTCATGAAACGTAACTTACAAAAGGCATTTATTTGTTTTGTTTGTTTTTTTAAATGTCCTGGATTCCCAGTTCAGCCATTATTACTTTTCCCTATTTGACTTTGTACACATTCTAACCTGGTGCGTTCTTCCAACCTTTCAGTCACCCCTCCCCTGATGCTTCCACTTTACCTTCTACAATTTATAGTCTGTTGTCATGAAATAGAGACATAGTGTTGACTATAAAACGTCTTTTACTTTCTTGCCCTACCTGACTATTCCTGGAAACACTGTTTCCCTGTGATGATGTATTTTTACCCACGTCTTTACCACCCCTCTCCCGTGTAGAACCCTTTCTCCCATTTGCTGTGTTTGTTTCTCCTTACTCAAAAACTCTAGCTCCTCTGAAATACATGCTGTGAGACTATTACACCCCCTAGATCTATACTAACTTCCTCGTGACACCTGGTTAGTACCTGGGCTCACTACTTTTCCACAGTTCCTAGCATCATACTTAGTAATTGCTGCACACATATGGATAATCTGTCCAACATCTAACATCTCAGCTTTTAGACTCCCCACGTCGGAAGTCTACTGTCATGGTCAAACCATAAACTTGCTCCTCACTGGCAACTGCAATACTTAGAAAGTTTTTAAAAGACTGACTACCATCCATCTGGTTTCCTTATCCCTCAGATAATATTTATCATCCCCGTTGGGTAGTCCTGTCCATTAACCTCTCTACTTTTCACTGTACCTTATTCATGTTTTGATTTCCCTGCTTTTCTAGTTTGGAGCCTATGTTTCATCAGTATAACTATTCTTTTGCATATACCTCAGCTCCCTTGTCCTTCTTTCCCTCTGTGGTATGTACTCACCTGACAGAACCCCAACCCTGCTTAGATTCAGCTTTTTATTAAACCACCACCACATCTATCAGACTACTCATAACAATATTCTATTTTACTATTATAGTAGATGAAATGCCTGTCTGTCCCTGCAGTTAGCCCCTCCACAGCACCCTGGAGCCTATCTTCTCTTGCCTACCTAAGGACTTAAGATGTAAGTTTCCTTAGTTGTTCATGCCTTCCTGCATCCTCAATCTTTCCATCTGTAATGAGTTATTAACAATTTCTATTAAAACACTCCTTAGATAGAACAAATGTTCTCTAGCTGTCACCCTGTTTCTTTCTCTTTGTAGAGAAGCTTCTGGTTTTCCACCTCCTTACCTCTTATTGCTTCCATCCCTATCCACATAATTTTTGTACCTATCATTCTGCTAAAACCACTCTTGTCAAGGTCATTGATTTCTGTTGTGAAATCCTTGGTTAATAATGCTCAGTCTTTTGGGAATGATAATGTGTCAGTGTAGGCTCACCAGTGGTAACAAATGTGCCACTCTGGTGTGAGATATTGATCATAGGAGAGGCTATGTATGTGTGGGAGCTGGAGCTTAGTGAGAAATATCTGTACCTTCTCGGTTTTGCTGTGAACCTAAAACTGCTCTGAAAAATAAAGCATATTAAAAAAAAATAATGCTCAGTTCTCATCTTAATCACTCAGCAGCATTGGCCTCTCCAACATTGTCTTGAAATAATTTCTTCAATCAGCTGAGCCCACCATGGCTTTAAATATTATTTCTGTGATTATGACTCTCAGATCTCAGACCCCAGGTCTAACACTCCTAAGGTACAGAGTTGTATATTTAATTACCTGCTTTACCTCTGCTCTTGGATTCCTAAAAGACATCTCATAAGCATAGCATGGCAAAGAAAGAACTCTTAGTTTTTTCTCTCAAACCTTTTCCTCCCGTAAAGTTCTCTAATCCCATAAATGGTCCCACCTTTTATCCAGTTCCTTAAGCCAAAGAAGTAAGAATGATCCTTGACTCTGCTGTTTATTGGCTGTGTGATCTTGGCCAAATTACTTAATCTCTCAGGGCCTGATGGATTTAGCTCTATTGTTAGGGTTAAGTATGGTTTATGAAAATGCTTACATGGTACCCAACATATAGTGTTAATAAGCATTTTGTAAATGTTAGTCCATTCCTTCATCATACAGAGATGTTCATCATGCTTACATGCTACTCCCCCAGTTATGCCATTCCTGGTTAATCATGGCTGAAATATCTTTCTCCTTCCCTGTGGCATTTATTGCCCTCACCAGACATATGTTACATGTAACATTGTTCATATAAATGCCTTGGCTTCTTTCTCTTTCTCACACACATATACAAATACTATCCATTTCCCAAAGTCAGGGACTTGAGCATTTTTTAACTACTCATATTATATAATATGTGTCTTCTAGCGGCAATTCTAGGAGGTGGCATGAAAAAAAATGGAAACTGAGTAGTTCTTATTGACATTGTAGATTTGATTACTTTATTGAGCCCCTAGCCCCTATTATATATCAAGCACTGACAAGAAAAATATGAATTCTTCAGGAATCTCAGTCTAGTCACTGATTTTGAAAGTGAAGAAAAGTAAATAGGGAGCATTTTCATTTCATAAACTTAATAAAGTATAATAGATAAACAGAAAAATCTAGCCAGGCATGGTGACTCACTGCTGTAATCCCAGCACTTTGGGAGGCTGAGGCAGGTGGATCATGAGGTTAGGAGTTCAAGACCAGCCTTGCCAAGATGGTGAAACCCTGTCTCTACTAAAAATAGAAAAATATAGCTGGGCACAGTGGCAGGAGCCTGTAATCCCAGCTACTTGGGAGACTGAGGCAGGAGAATCACTTGAACCAGGGCAGCAGAGGTTGCTGTGACCCAAGATCAAGCCACTGCACTCCAGCCTGGGTAACAAAGTGAGACTCCATCTCAAAAACCCAAAACAGAGAAAAATAGATATAGATTATAATATAACTCAATGAATTTTTACACAATGAACATAGTCATGTAACTATCACTCAGATCAAGAGAAATGTCACCAACCTAGTCAATAGCATCTTTCCTTCTCAAATGTTACCATTATCCTGAGGAATATGAAGTATTTTAAAATAACCTTAAAGTCATGGCTTTTGGGGACCGATACAGGTACTCAGATGACCAGGCTCTCTTTTCAGAAATAGTATTAGTGGATGTGAAAAAGCATTCTAAAAGATCTTTTTAACTGTTTAAATATACAAAGCAACTTCAGATTATCCTTCTTTGTGCTGAAAGAAATCAGTGTGATTTGATTTTCTAACAGTGATTAATTTGGTCCCTGTAGGGTTTTTTGGCTTCTAAAAATATCAAGTGAAGTTGGACTTTCCCATTGCTTTGGAGTTGATTTTCTCAACCTTAGTCCTAATTCTTTTTTAATTTCTCTGCTTATTCATGAGGTGGAATGACATTTTTAGAACTTTATGGCAGACATTTGCTTTGATATTTTCTCAGATGTATTTTTAATTGGAAGAGTTGGGATTATGTTCTAAAGTTAATTAACTCAAATTGTCCTTTTGTAACTAACTTGTATGACACATTTTCTATTTTGCTTTTGTTTTTGCAGTCATATGTCATAAAGAAGTATTTCTTCTTGTAGTTGATGGAATTATGTGTATAATAATTTTCAAATGATGGTCCTTGAGCAGTAGAATTCAGTTACAGCTTTACATTAATCAGACCCAGTTTCAGATGTCCTTTGATATCGTAGACCATTCCCAGCATCATGGATATGAAATGCCAAGCTAAACTAGGGATTATTTTAAATGCTTCGTTGTTCTGAGAATATTTATATAGGCAGGTTACACCAGGTGTCTGACTTGTTTATTTTTAAATGACTCACACCACTGAAGTCATCATTTGAGTAATATATTTGACATCATGGCATATACTTATACATGTGAATGTTCAGTTTACCATCATTAGCCTTTATCACAAGACACTATAGTAATAGGACGTCATGTTTCCCATAAACTTGAGTGACATAATAATCCTAAATCTCATTTTCAGTAGAACTAGAATAGTCATGTGGGGTAAGTTGTCATCCATTATTGATATAAAATAATATTGTGGTTACATTTATATAGGTAACACTGTTGCTTGAATTTAAACTGACTAGTACAGAACAATGAGCAGTTCTTTGACCCTTATATGATGATTCAATGTCAGCTAGTCCTTAGCATATTAAAAAAAAAAAAAAAAAGATCCTGGCTTCTGTAGTAGTTAATTCTAATATTAATGTGTCTCTAGGGACACATTTACTAAGGTATTTTTCTTCACTGACCAGTAAGAAAAGTCAGTCAAATTTAACAAAGGTATTTTTCTAACTCAGATGGCTGACTGAACATATACTTAAAATTTTATTTTTCCTGGCTGGGCGCAGTGGCTCAGGCCTGTAATCCCAGCACTCTAGGAGGCCAAAGCAGATGGATTACTTGAGGTCAGGAGTTCGAGACCAGCCTGATCAACATGGTGAAACCCCATCTCTACTAAAAATACAAAATTATGTGGGCATGGTGGTGCACGCCTATAATCCTAGCTACTTGGGAGTCTGAGGCAAGAGTTTTCTTTTTCCCCAAATCTCAGTAAAAAGATAAAAGAAAGAAAGGAAAAAAACTATGATACCAAAAAACTGAAAAAGGTTCTGTCGGCAGAAAAGAGCATTAAGGAGAGCAGTACAAAGACAGGTCCCTTCTCTGAGGTTGTCCCTTCTCCCTTGTCCACTCAGACTGTTGGCAAAAAATATGAGGAGGTAAAATTCGAAAAAAAGGAACATACACCTGAAAGGGACTGTTTTAATCAAGCTGTGGCTTCCAATAAAGGTCAGATTATCTATAAGAAATGAAAAAGCTGTTTCTATATATATCTGAATGTAGTGACCCTTGTAACATATACATTGAGCAGTTAAACAAAAACAAAAGTAAAATAAGTCCTACCTTTATTTAAAAAATTAAGGAAACTTAAGATATAAAGTAGAGAGGATTTGACTTATGTAACTAAACAGTATATGAATGTGCAATATAATATGGGTGGAAGTAAAGATTTTTTCAGTAAAACTCTAGAATAAGGCCAAGACAGAAGAACAACTTTTTAAAGTGGGGAAATGCTATGAAAGAGAAAGGCAGAGCAGTATACCTGATTCCGTTTTGGTCTTAGAGCTTAACAAAGAAACTCTTGTGCTTAGAAGCAAAATGTTTCTTGTGTATACTAAAGCAAAGGCATAATCTGTTAATTTTTAATCTATCAACAGAGCCAGGGATTGTATAATTAATATCTGAATTCACTTCCAAAGCAATAGTTATTCCCAATTCTGCTTTAGTAATCCATTCTATGGGTATAGCTCTTTAATTACTAGCAGTACTGTTGAATAGACCTTTCTGTGATGAAAATAATGCCAGATAATTGCTATCCATTTTGGTAGCCAGTAACCACATGTCCCTAGTGAGCACTTGAAATATGACCAACACACCTGGGGAATTTTAATTTTATTTAATTTTAGTTCAGTTTAAATAATCAAATGTGAATACTGGTTACCATATGGATAATGTAGATTTAGGCCCTCATTTATAAATATGAGCTAAGCAGACCAAACTTTTTAGGAAAATCAAAACCAGAAATGCATGACTAGAAACCCTCCCACACCCAGTTAAGAGAGGTAATACAAGTCACAGAATAGAACTTTTAAAAACTCCAGTTGAAACCTGAAGTATCCTAAATTGTATCCTTAATGATTCAAAAAGCTTTCAAAGTCCAAAACCCAGCAAACATTGCTGTATACAAAAAGAAAAAAAAAAGAAGACTCCTATAATGTTGTTTAAAAACTATCACTGTGGTTGCAGAAATGTGACCGTCTTAATATAATGGCTGAACACGACAAGGTCAAAGACTAACTTAGTGATTTGGGAGATCAAGCCAATGAATTTGTCTAAAATCTAGTCAAAAAGGTGAAAGTGATAAAAATTATGAAATAAAATTTGATATGTGGAAGCTCAAGCTAAGAAAGTCACTCTGTCTAAAGGAAATACAGAAAACAAGGAAGGTAAGAAAGGATAAAAAGAAAAAAAATTTCAAAGTTAAAGAAAATCTTAGGCCTTCAAGTAGAAGTGTTCTATCAAGTGCTTTCTAGGAATATTGTGGGGAAAAGATGTTACCTAGACATAGCATGATGAGGTTGGTAAACTCTAGTGATACAGAGTAATTGCCACCAGCTTTCAGAGGGACAAAAGAGGTTAACTATAAAGCAACTGTAAGCAAGCATCAGACTTCTCATCTATTATAGAAAGTAGGGCAAGGTCTACAAAACACTGTACAGGAATATTTTGAATTTAGAATTCCTTAAAGAGCTAAGCTATGGTTCGCTTATGTGTCAGGGCAAAAAATCATCTCCAGGCTGAAAGTTTGTCAAAAAAAAAAAAAAGTATACATTTAGGGATGTACTCCAGAATAAAAAAAGATGTGAGAGAAGAAACTGATAACCAAAAACTTAGTAAAACTGAGTTAACTTTAAAAAGGATTGCCAACATGGTAATAAAATTAAATGCTGTTGTTATATAGAATTATAAAATAGAAGAGGTAAATTTTTTAGAAGAAAAAAATGTAAACCCATAATTCCAGGTTTCAACCAAAGCAAGGGATTAAAAATAAATGCAAGCTAATAATCTTGTCTTGTTTGGGTGGTGGAGAAGCCATAAACAAGAAAAATCAGTATTGCCATCAAAATTTTAAAGTCTAACTGCCTATTATTCTGGCCTTCGTAGTGTTAATGGTCTAGCTGGGAGATAAGACCAGTGTACAAGAAGCAATAGTGAGCAATTTAGTAGTATTACTAAGACCTTCTTATAATAAAAAGCCTAAAATTAAAAATAGCTGAATTAAGCCCTTGAAGTATATTTTTAGTTCAGCTAGTAAAGTGATATTTGAACTCTAATATTATTTATAATATAGCATGAAAAACTTGGGATTTCTCTTCTGTAAAAATCAGTTATCTGGATTACTTTATTCTCTGTTCTTTATCAAGTTACATGCATTTCATGGCCAGGCACAGTGGCTTATGCCTGTAATCCCAGCACTTTGGGAGGCCAAGGCAGGCAGATCACTTGAGGCTAGGAGTTCGAGACCAGCCTGGCCAACATGATGAAACTCCGACCCTAACTAAAAATACAAAAATTAGTAGAGCTTGATGGCACATTCCTGTGAACTCAGCTACTTGGGAGGCTGAGGCAGGACACTCGCTTGAACCCAGGAGGTAGAGGTTGCAGTGAATTGAGGTTGTGCCTGGGCAACAGAGTGAGATGCTCTCTCAACAAACAAACCAAAAAAATGCAATGGCTTATGTGAGTATCTACACCAGCTGTCAATTGGCCCTGGATCTATATGCCTGCCTCTCAATGCAAATTTTTCTAAAAGCCTACTTTGAAGAAATCAGTTAATTTCTTATTTTAAACACCATTTTAACTCTAAGAATATATTGCTTGCTGCTCAGATTTATAGCGTGCACTGTGAGGAAAGGACTGTGTATCATAAATCTTTTGAATCTTTGAGATGCTTAGCATAGTGTGAAGTACATACTAGCTCATACTTTTTGGGATTGTTCCTGTGGACAACAAAGAGTGGTCATGATACATACTGTGCTTAATTCTAACCTGTGACACATTTTCCAGGTTAATATGTTGGAAGGAGTCCTAAACTTGGAGTCAGGACAGCACTAGGAGTAGACGCCACACGTGGCAACTGAGTCACTCTTTATATAACTTTGGGTGTGTTATACCAATCTATAAGTTAGAATATCAATATATAAAAATACCACTTATTTTCTTTCACGCAAGGATGATTTCAGAATAAAATGAAAGAATTATAGGATAAATTCAGATACGGCAAAACTATAGAATAAAATATATTTTGTTACAGGTAATTTGCATTCTTCATTGAAAATATATATCAATTTTATCCCTTAGTTTTTTATATCCTTGTCATCAAAATCCTCTTTGTGCTATTTCTTTTAAGAGTGAGAAAATGCTGTCAACTGAAATTAGGTAAGTCATATGTGAATACTGAGCTTTAAACTAAATGAATCATGGTACAATCTAATTTCTTCCTGATGTGAGTTGACTCCTGAATTCATTATTACCATAAATAGTTTATTCTTGTGACATATTAATATGACCAGAGCAAGGCAACTATCTTTAAGGAAGTTAACTAGTTTTAAGATGGTAATTGTCTTCTTAGACCTGACCCAAGTAAATGACTTACAAAGTAGATTTTCTTAAAAGATAAATCTTTTGGTTTGTGGACATTACCAATTATTATGTTTGAAAGACTTAGCTCCATACATCCCTATTAGGAAATAAATATCATTCTTCTTTTTTGTTTAATACATGTTAAACAATAGTCCATCAGTGGTTTGTCTCTTTTAAGATCACTAACTTGGGGCATACCATACCGGTTAGACAAGATCTCAAATGGTGACTAACTTTTAATAAGTGCTTATAAAAACATGTGTGTTGCCTCATGACACTACACAATTGCTGCTTTAGTGGTGCTTTTTGCATTCCAGTTGAATTGTACATAGGTTGGCCCATATTGCTCACCATTTAGTTAGATCTCAGTGTATTGAAAATCTGGGAACAACATCATAGAAAACTATATCTTCCTCTCTTAGAATATTGCTTAGCAAAAATAATGTTTTGTTCTCTAAATGAACTTTTCCAACTTTGAAATTTTGTGACTTTTAAATAATGTATAATACTCTAACATTACTTTAGGAACAAGGCAGCATATTTGGCCCTATTTATAAAGCAGTTAACATACCAGTGTTAGAGTAAAACACTGTATCAATCAAAATGTATGCTCTGCCAAGTCACATATTTATTTTAATATTTAGAAGATCTGAAAAGCTATAGGAACACATGTTCCACTTGTAACTTAATAGCATGCCCTAATCCTAAAGATATCTTTTTATGGATTCTGCCTCTGCTGCTTCTGATTAATTTTGTGACCTCAAGCAAATCTCTTAATTCTTTGAGCCCTGGGTTTCTCATCTGCAAAACAAGGATAATTATACCTAGCCACAGGAATGTTGTAAAAATAGCAGGGAGAATTTTTAAAATGAATTAGACAGGTGGTTTATAGATTTATGGTACCAGTCTTTTGAATAAAAATTATTTAGTTATTGTTTTTATAATAAAAACCAAAAGACCTATTTTGCAGTAAACTTGTAGATAAATAATTCTTTCCTAAGAATGATTTTGTCTAGATACCTGACCAAAGTACAGCCATGTTCCATGCACATGAAATCACTCAGACTTGAGTAAGCAAAAGAACGTTGACCAGAAACATAAACAACAAAGCAGGGAGCTAAATGATAAGTATAATAGAAGAGTGGAGAAGATAGAAACTCATGCATATAGCTGTATTTCCTTTAATTTTTATGTGAATATTCTCTGTTGGAAGATAATGTTTCAGGTTCTCTCTTCCCTGTTTTTCCTCAAAATACTTATTACTCTCCCTATTAATTATGATATACCACTTTCTGTATATGATGATGAAGGTACGGCCATGTGGACAATAAAGACAGAAACAGGCCAGGCATGGTGGCTCACACCTGTAATCCCAACACTTTGGGAGGCCATGGTGGGAGGACTGCTTGAGCCTAGGGGTTGGAGACCGGCCTGGGCAACATAGTGACATAGTGAGACTCTGTCTCTGCCAAAAAGAAAAAAATAGCCAGACATGGTGGCACATGCCTGTGGTTCCAGCTACTTGGGAGGCTGAGGTAAGAGGATTGCTTGAGCCTGGCAGGTCAAGGCTACAGTGAGCCATGATCCTACCATTGTACTCTATCTGGGTGACAGAGCAAGGCCATCTCAAAATAAATAAATAAAAAAGAAGACACAAAGGTTGAGATTCACCGATCTAGAAAATACCTACATTTCTTAGCATGTTTCTAATTTTAGATTCACTAACAAATTTGGTCTGACCTTTGAACTTATTACTAAGGCAGAGGTAAGACCAAGGGAAGAGTGAGGAAGAAGGAATAGTTTCCCAGCCTTTAAGCTGTTTAGATTTGGCTTAAATTTCAGAAATAGGAGTAAAGCCAGAAACTACTGATATAAACTTTATTTTTTCTGACCATGCAGGAAATCAGTCCAGAAAACAGATGATTTCTATACAGTGCAGTACTCATGTCAAACCATGTCTGAATTAAAGGACTTTAGTCATACAGAATGAGAATTTGGGAAAAATGGTATCTGGGGGTGATGCATTTTGATAACACGATTTTGGAAAAGCTTCTTAAATAATAGCTTTTCTGGATTCCTGACCATATGGTTCTACCATATCTTTTCCTGTCAGTTCAGAGATTATTCTGGAGACTGTTTCTGCGTATGCTAGACTAATGTATCAATATCTGAAACAGCCTCCAGAATGTTTAGTCTGTAACTAAACAGTGTGTACTCGGTAAGCACTGTATATTTCAAAGCTTTAAGTCATTTGTTTGGAGCTAAAAATTCATCATCCCAAAGAATCAATGCTCTCAATGGTGAAATTAAAAATCAGTCTAAGATTTAGTTTCCAAAAGGGAAGCAGTATGGAATAGTGGGGCAAATTATGAAATTTACAGTCAGGGACATGGTCTTGATCTCTGGTTGTAATATTTAGTAGTTGGGCAATCTTGGACAGATTAATAAACCTGTCTGGGTTTGTTTCTTCCTATATACGGTAAGAATAGTACTATTCATCCCTCAACATAGTTGTAAAGAAATGATATAATTAATTGTAAAAGTAGATTTTTAAGCGGAAGGTACTATACACTTGTCAGCAATTTATTATTTCTCACCTACACTACCAGTGTTGTTTAAACTATAAGAATAGTAAGTATCTTTCTAAGGAAAAGTGTGTTACCTCCTTAATAGTATTCCCGGTAGCAAAGGTGAGATACGGAACACATTCCTCTAGAAATGTCAGTTTGCTTTAACTGCCTAGGGCAGTGGTTCTTAGACTTTGGTATGCTTAAGGAACATCTGGAAAGCTTGTTTAAAATGCAGAATCCCAGGTGCCAGACATTCTTAATCAGTATATCTTGGGGTTGAGTCCAGGAATCATCATTCTTAACAAGCCTCATCTGTGATTCCGATGTATGCAGTCCTCAAATCATACATGAAACTATTCTGGTAATTACCTTCTCCTGTATTTGATGCTCAGATCTGATATGCTAGTCTACATGAGTAGCTTTCCAAGGAGCACACACACTCAGTTTGTGCAAGTAGGTCTACCTTACCTTGGGAAATGGTCAGAGGAGGAAGGGATTGTTTTCATAGAAACGCATTGTGTCAGAACTATTTCTTGGTATTAATCATACCTTACTTACTCTAGTGCACTCCCCATCCCTTAACTATAGGTTATCAAAGTATTACAACGGAAACACCCGAGTTATAAAACCACAATCTCAGAAGGTAGGGCCCAGAAACCTGATTTTTTAATATACTCTTCAGTAGGGTCTTATAGACACTAGAGATTGAGACCTGGCTTCAAACTTGGTCTTCTACAGAGTCATGGCTTTGTCCCAGCTCTGTACTAGTTATTTTCTCTGTAACCATTTATTGAATCTAGACTATTTCATTTTTATGAGACAATCTATGATAATAAAAAACAAAAAGAAGCAAACCCTGGGAAAATAAGAGAATCTCACTTCCAGAGTTACTATGTTATTTGAATCAAATGTTCAGTTTTCAAGAAAAAATCCTAAGGCATAAAAGAAAAAGAAGATATAGCTCATTGAAAGGAAAAGAAGTAAACAGAAACTGCCCCTGAAAAAGAACTGACAGTGGATCTATTAAAGACTTTGAAACAGCTGTCTGAAAGATACTTAAAGAACTAAAGAAATATGTGGAGAGAGCCAAGAAAATGAAATATGAATAAAATGTAAATATCAATAAAGAAAAATCCTAAAAAGAAACCAAAAAAAAATTATAGAGCAAAAAGTAGAGTAACTAAAGTGAAAAATTTACTGGAGGGATTCAAAGGCATACTTGAGCAGGCAGAAGACAGTATTAGGATTCAAAGGCATACTTGAGCAGGCAGAAGAAAGGATTAGTATACTTGAAGATAGGACAATGGAAATGGTCAAGTGTGAGAAACATAAAAGATTGAGAAAAAGTGAACAGAGTCTAAAGAATCTACGGGATACCCTCAAGTGGACCAACTTATATTTTGTGGAATTCCAAAAGGAGAAGAGAGAAAGTAGCAGAATATTTAAAGAAATAATTCCTGAAAACTTCCCAAACTTAATGAAAAACATGAATGTAAACATCCAAGAAGCTCAAAGAACTCCAAGTTGGGGAATATAAAATGGTACCGCTGCTCTGGATAACAGCATGGTGGCGCCTCAAAAAATTAAAAACAAAGTTATGTGATCTTACAATTCCACTTCTGGGCATATGCCCAAAAGAATTGAAAGTAGGGTTTTAGAGATATTTGTACATCCGTGTTCATAGCAGCATTATTTACAACAGCTAAAACTAGAAGCAACTGAAGTATCCATCTAGGGACGAGGAGATAAGCAAAATATGTTATATACATACAATGTAATATTAGCCTTAAAAAGGAAGGAAATTCTGGCATATTCTGCAGCATCAGTGAACCTTAAGGACATTATGCTAAGTGACATAAGCCAGTCACAAAAAGGCACAGTTAGCCAGGCACAGTGGCTCACACTATGATTCCATACTTTGGGATACCGAGGGGAGAGGATCACTTGAGGCCAGCAGTTTGAGATCAGCCAGGGCAACACAGCGAGACCCTGCTCCAAAAAAAAAAAAAAAAAAAAAAAAAGACAAATACTCTGTAATTCCACTTACATAAGATACTTAAAGTGGTAAAATTATAGAGACAGAAAGGGGAATGATAGTTGCCAGGGGCTAGGAGGAAGGGAAAATAAGAGTTATGTGTTTCAGATTTGGAAGACGCTAAGAGTTCTGGACATGGATGGTGATGATGGTTGGACAATGTGAACGTATTTAATACCACTGAACTATACACTTAAAAATTGTTAAGATGGTAAATTTTATGCTATGTGTATTTTACCAGGGAAAAAAACAAACTGTTAGCTGTTTGGTCTCACTCCCTCCATCGGTACTCTGTAACCCATCTCCTGTTTGAGAGGCCACTTCAGTAATACAGATTAGGAATGAGGACCTGATATAAGGAAGTAAAGAGATATAAAGGTGAAAGAAGAGGAAAAAGTAAAAAAAAAAAAAAAAATGACCTAAGTTTTTTTATCTAAAGATTTTTATAGATGAAGTTTGGGACACCAGAAGAACAGATTGTATTGCTAATTGAGTGCTGTTTAGTCTGTGAATTTTAGGTGTCTCAAGGATTTCTATGAGGAGGAAAATGGGTATCTTACATGCATTCTGAGACATCAGAACTTCCAGAAAGACATTACTTAGCCCTGGGGACATAGTTTTGGATGTAATCTTCAATGAGCTCATTGCTGAGGCTGTAGTTATGCATTCAGTTGACCTGGAGAAAATGATGTCAAAAGAAGGGACTGAACAGGGTTGAGAGAGAGTTGATGACTAAAAGAAGATGTATTAGCAACAGATCTTGAGAAGAAGCAAATGGGATTGAAAGTACTACCCCTCATGTAAATAGAGTCTTTTTTTCAGGAAAGACATTATTTCTAGATAAAACCATTGACATTCAAAATTTGGAGGAAGGAAAGGTGTACTTCCCATATTACTGCTGTAACAATAAAGCAATTTGTTTCCATTTACATGAGTTTTTCTTGGGTTATTATTTACTGCAAGTATCTCATAGTTAATAATGAAGATAGTTCAAAGATAATTTTAAAACATTGTATTGTAAGTCCTTTCTTAAAAATATTTTCTAATGTTCATAACACTTTCCTGAATTGGAATGGAATGAAGAAAATTAAAAATCTTCATACTAGAGTTCTTTGTTTAAGCTTTTTTTGGGGGGAGAACAGGGTCTCAGTGTCACCAGTGGAGGTCAAGCCTTGACCTCTCATGGTCAAGGGATCTTCCCACCTCAGCTTCCGGAGTAGCTGGGACAACAGGTGTGCACCACCTTGCCCAGCTAATTTTCATTATTTTGTAGAAACAGAATCTCCCTACGTTGCCCAGGGTGGTCCCAAACTCCTGGGCTCAACTGATCCTCCCATCTTGGCTTCCCAAAGTGTTGGGATTATAGCCCTGGCCACTGTACCTGACCTGTTGAAACTTTGAAAGTTGTGATAGATTTATCAGTTTAATGTTTGTTAGAATGCTTCACAAATATTATTTGTTAAAATACAATGCCAGCCTATTTTAATTTCCTTAAAAGTAAGTGAGAAAAATATAATTGGGAAAATAAAGTTGCTTAAATAGGTTTTGTCTACTGCCAGAAAAAGGTAACTGCTACAGCATGTTTCTGCCTGTAGGTAGGTGTGGCTCCACTTGGCACATGCATTAGGTTTGTCAGTGAAAATCTAGGTAGTTTGCTTAGTTGCTGAAATAAATCAGTGGTTAGTTTGTACACAGACCCTGTCTGCATAATTGCAGCTGACAATAGCCTTACCCACTTATTGAAAGAATAGTTCTCTGTTTGGGATGATCAGAACTCATTTTATATTCAGTCTTTGGATAAAAATGTGATTGTTCATTTTTGTAGATGTCATTTGTTAAAGATTCTAGCAGTAACAAGGAAAATGGGAGAGGGAATTAAATATTATTTCTTGACTAGAAAAAGATTATATTGTGAGTATATTGAACAAAAGGATCATTTTGAGTATTTCTAGTATATATTTTCATTTCTCAGTTTGTTATTGGTCTTTTAAAAACTTGTGATAAATTTAGAGTGAATGGGAGTAGGATGGACTAGACTTCAGAGAATATTGTTTTAGCTCACAGTGCAGATCTGTGCAGATCTATATTACCTATACTTTAGATATCTTTTAATTACATTTTTATGGATTAAAATCAAATATTACTGAAATATTTATTTGATATGTGTGTATATATCAGGTTTTTTAGGGTAATAACTTTGCTCAACTTGGACTGAAGTTTTTGTGAGGAATTCTTATAAATGTTGATTACTCTGTAATTAGTTATGTGGAACAAATGTAGTTTCCTAAAAAGAAGTAAGCTGGTAATAACTTTGATTTTATATTTTCCTTAAATGACAATAAAAGCAATTTTACTACCAGAACTCATTTCAAAAGTATTTCTGGGCTATTTGTATGACTAACTCATTTTGTGAAATAATAAAATACATAAAAATAGTAAGGCTAAGTAACTTGTCCAAATAAGGTATTTTTGGGGATAGTACACATTCAAATGATTACTTCATATCACATTTTAAAAGGGCTTATAGGTTTGAAAGTTTTTATATAGTAGCAGTATTCTGTCTATAGTAAATATAATATGTTGATTATAGCAAGAATTTTAATCCCTTTCTTAAAAAGGGAAATGTAGTGTCTTCTATTCTTTTAAAAATTTTAACTGCCAAGATAAAAAAGCTAAGCAAGTTTTCACGGACAGGAGTGGGACACATTTGCTTCACTATCCAAATAATTATGTGCACTCATTCTAAATTTGATCATTTTTTAAAAATACAAGTCAGTTGAGTTGAGTAGTATGCACAAATTTGAGACTTCTTGTATACTAATTATAGCAACAATGCTTACAAAATAAAATCATTTTATAATTATTTCTGTATTGGTGAATTGGCAGTTAAAACAAGAATATGAACTGTTTTTTTCTCTTATTCTTATCCATACATGTAAACTCTTTTTAGAGAAGCTTCATAAAGGAGTAGTATGCACTTGACTAAAGAAAGGGATATTTATTCTTTGCTATGAGATTTTGGATCTAATAAAATTCCTTTAATTTTCTTACAATGTTGTTGAAATGTGACCAGAACTTGTTATGTATAAATATAATGGGATGAGAATTTACATGTTTATTAGAAGTTTTCTGATATTTATAGCCTAATGTATTTAAAATATATATATTCAGAAATTAGAAACATTTAAACTGTCAAATAATAGGTAATAGGTTAAGTAAATAATATTACTCTGAGAGACTATAATACAGCCAAGAAAGACATGCTTTAAAAGTATATATGTTAATATGGAAAAATGAATAAGTTATAAAACAACATGTGGAAAAAAATGTGAACTTTTGTAAATATATATACTTGAAGTGCTGCAAAGTATAGAATCTCTGAGTGATAGGACTTTTTTCTTTATCTGTATTTTTATATTTCTACATTTTGAATATTTATATGTAAGTACTCATTGTTTTAAATCTATAAAATTGATCTGTAGAAGTATTTTTCATCTATAAAATAGTAAAAAATAGTATACATACAATACTATATTATTGTATGATTTTCTTATATGATTTTCTTCTCTTGTGTTCTTCTAAGGTATATAAATTCTCCAGCACCTGAGAACCAAAACAGACAAAACCAAAACCAAAGACATTATTAGAAAAAAAAACAACCAAATTACTATGCGGTACAATTCCTCAAGAATATGCACTCAGGCCGGGCGTGGTGGCTCACGCCTATAATCCCAGCACTTTGGGAGGCTGAGGCGGGTGGATCACGAGGTCAAGAGATCGAGACCACCCTGGTCAACATGGTGAAACCCCGTCTCTACTAAAAATACAAAAATTAGCTGGGCATGGTGGCGCGCGCCTGTAGCCCCAGCTACTCTGGAGGCTGAGGCAGGAGAATTGCTTGAACCCAGGAGGCGGAGGTTGTGGTGAGCTGAGATTGCGCCATTGCACTCCAGCCTGGGTAACGAGTGAAACTCCATCTCAAAAAAACAAAAAAAAGTTGGATGAATTGAAGTACTTACCATAAAGCTGCAGGAATCAAGACAGGGTGGTATTGGTGAAAGATTAGACACGTAGATGAGTATGACAGGACCTGAACCCAGAAATAGACCTACACATACTTAATTTTTGAGAAAGGTGCAAAGGCATTTCAGTGGTGCTGGAAGAATTGTACATCTACATAGAATTTTAAGAGAATCCCATGTACAAACAAAAAGTAACTCAGAATAGATTGTAGACTAAATATAAAACCTAAAATTACTGAACTTGCAGAAGAAAATAGATTAAGATCTTTTTGATTCAAGAGTCGAAAAGTATGGTTCATGAAGGAAAAAATTTGATAAATTGTTCTTTGAAATTAAAAAGATCTGCTTTTAGGAAGAACTGTTAAGATAATGGAAATGAAAGCATGGATTGGGAGACTATTTTGCAAAGTATATATCTGATAAGGGGCTGTTATCCAGAATATATTAATATATAGCACTCTCACATCTCAATAAGAAAATGAACAATTTAAAAAAAAAAAAAAAGGCAAAAGATTTGAATAGACACTTGACCAAAGAAAATAGAGGGTGGGGCTGGGCGCAGTGGGTTATGTCTGTAATCCCAGCTACATGGGGGCTTAGGCGGGAGGATCATTTGAGCCCAGGAATTTGAGGTTGCAGGTGAGCTATGATCATGCCACTGCACTCAAGCCTGGGCAACAGAGTGAGACTTTGCCTCTTAAAAAAAACAAACAAAAAGGCCGGGCGCAGTGAATCACCTGAGGTTGGGAGTTTGAGACCAGTTTGACCAACATGGAGAAACCCCGTCTCTACTAAAAATACAAAATTAGCTGGACATGGTGGCGCATGCCTGTATTCCCAGCTGCTCGGGTGGCTGAGGCAGGAGAATCGCTTGAACCTGGGAGGCGGAGGTGCAGTGAGCGGAGATCACGCCATTGCACTCCAGCCTGGGCGAGAAAAGTGAAACTCCGTCTCAAAAAATAAAAAATAAAAAAACCCACCATGGCAAGTAAACACATCAAAAGATGTTCAACATTATTAGTTATTAGAGAAATGTAAATTGAAATCATAATGAGATAACGCTACATACCTATTCGAATGACCAAAATTTCAAGTCTGGGAAATAATGTAGAAAAACTGAGTCTTCACATATGGCTTGTAGGAGTGCAAAATGGTACAGCAACATTGAAAAACTAATAGTTTCTTATAAAATTAAGCATCCTATTATACAACGCAACTATCATTCCTAGGAATTAACCCAAGATAAATAATATGTCCACACAAAAACTTGTATGCCGATATTTATTAGCACTCCAAACTAGAAACAACTTCCATTGTCCTATATTTGGTGAATTGAATAAACATTACGATAATTTATACAATGGAATACTATTCACCAAATAAAAAGGAATGAGCTCCTCAAATGGGTATGTACTTAACCATTGCATTTATATGACATTCTGGAAAAGGCAAACCTGTAGGAACAAATTCAAAATCATTCTTACCTGGGAGGTAGTAGACAAGATTGACAACAAAGGGGAATTAGGGAACTTTTTGGAGTGATGGAAGTGTTGGAAGTTTGGTTGTCAGATTTATTAGAACTGTACACTTAAAATGGGTGAATTTTGTGATATGTATGTACCTCTAAACTGATTTAAGCTGACAATCTTTTTTTAAAAAATAATTAATATAGAAAGAATAGAATTTGAGTTAGCATTCTTCATCACTTAGTAAAATGAATGATTCAAGCAAAGATCATGAGTGGATGCTAAAACCATGAGGGAAAGTATTACTGTGGTACGGTACATTAACATGGCCTCCATAGATTATTATAATCTGTATAATTTGAAAAGATCTGGGTCACCACCTTAAGCAAGTTATCAGTCAAATTCTGCATAGCTGACAAGGTGATAAATGGACAGTATGTGCCTCCTGACTTGGAGTAATATGAAGTATTGTGCTATGAAGATGGTGCTACTGCTACACAGCAGTGAATTTTTCTGATCCAAAAAATATTTAAACTGAATATAATTAATCCTGTAAGCCTAAATTCCACTTTATAGGCAATAAATCAATGAGTTAAATTACAGTATGAGAAAATGGAAAAATCTGGAATGTAGGATATTCTCTAAAATGACTTTCCTGTTACTTTGAAAAATATCCATTTAATAGGGGATAAATCATAAATAGCTGAAAAGAGAGATAACAGCTAAACAGTACTTAAATACTGACTTATCCTGATTTGGGGAGGAAAAAACAGGTCTGAAAGCTGTTTTAGAGCAGTTGAAATTTCAACATAGATTGACTACATGCAGTGATATTAAGGAGTTATTTTTCATTTTTCTTAGGTGTGGTAACAGTATTGTGGTTAAGTACAAGAAAGTCTTTATTGCTAGGATATGATGAGTATTAAGAGGTGAATTGTCTTGATGTTCATAAGTTATTTTACCTGTACCCATACACAAAAAAAGCGAAAAGGTAAGATGCTAATAGTTATCTCTGAGAGTGTGTATATGGTATGTATTAGTAGTATTGTTTTCACCAAGTTTGACATTTCTCATAATAGAAAAGAATGCTTTTAGAGCTCAGTTGAGAGAAATAGTATTTATTGAAGATGGCTTTATGATATGCAGTGCATTACTACAGTTCCATGACTATCAGGGATTTGTACCTACATTGTAAACCAAGAATAACTTTGTTGCACTCTGTTTAGGTATTAGAACACTGGCCTACATTGAGAACCAGAGTAGAAAACAGTTCTGTGAAATGCTTTTGTGTTATAAGGACGTTTTTGAGAGTGTTGCTTACTGTATCACATGGTGTAGGAAAGATGAAACTTTACATTTCAGTAACAAGAATAGCTGTGCTGCTTCTGAGAAACTGGATTTTTGGCACATTACAGACATTGAGTTATGTTTTACTGGGTGCTAGAAAGCTCAGATCTCATTTGTGTCCCATCTCTAGCAAGGGTACTTTCCAGCTGCACTCCTGACTGCTTTGCAATTTCCCTCCTGTCCTTACTTTTCTCTCATTCTGATTCCCTCTTCTATTTTTTTGTTGTGTTTTGTAAGATACTTTATGTCCAACAGTGTTTTAGCCATATTTAAAGGACATTAAATAATGTAGTTTATGATTTGAAACTCACAGCCTACAAGTTGGATTTTCATGTTACTGTTATTAGTTACATGAATTCTTGCCCCCAAATCCAGGCCAAATTTAGAATAAGGGACTGTTTCTAGCAAATTTGAAAGGACGTACTTTTAAAAATATGATTAAATAAGATATAAAAGTTTCTATTTCTGGAGTAACGTTGTAGTAGTAGTAGCATAAAATACCTTATTTTAGGGGATGAGTAATACAGGGAAAAGAACAAAGTCAGTTTATGGAAATACATTTTTAGCATTGGAATTGGCACTGGCATTTTTCTTTGAGAATTTCATTTTTTGATTCTGTTTTTTTGTTTGTTTGTTTTCAATTAAGAGGAGTAACTAGGCCTTTATTTTACCTTTGGAAATTCTGAAATAATTATTATGTACAAAAAAAAAATCCTAAGGAAAAATTATTTTAGTTGCTTTTGAATGGTATTCAAATTTTTTTCACCTACCATAGTATCTTCTTTCTGTTAAATGATACTTTATATTTTATAAAATATTTTTCAGCATCAGCATGTTGATGCAGATATAATATTTACAATTTGCTCCTGCTACCTTCTTGGGATTTGAAGTCCTTTCTCACCCAAGTTCTGTGTGGCATTACTGTGTTAAAGATGTATTGTTGGACAACAAATAGAATGCTTAAAGCATCAATAACAATACTTACTTTAAAATATATTGTTGTATGAGCTGGGTGTGGTGGCTCATGCCTGTAATTCCAGCATTTTGGGAGGCCGAGGCAGGCAGATGACTTGAGGCCAGGAGTTTGAGACCAGTCTGGCCAAATGGCAAAGCTCCATCTTGACTAAAAATATAAAAATTAGCCGGCATGGTGGTGCATGCCCGTAATCCCAGCTACTTAGGAGGCTGAGACAGAAGGATTGTTTGAACCCAGTAGGCAGAGGTTGCAGTGAGCTTGAGATCGCACCACTACACTCTAGCCTGGGTGACAGAACGAAGACTCTTGTCTCAAAAAAAGAAAAAAACAAGTATGAATCGCAGCTAAAACATTATGTATGTATTAAGTAGGCATGTCTTTTGATGTTCCTTAAGTTTATTCTAACTTTGAAAAGTATTCATTTGATAAATAAGGGTTTCTTTCACTGATTCTTAAGTTCAGTGGACTCTTCTACTGAAGATTTTTTTTTTCTCTTCAAAAATCTGGAAAGTAACTTGTTGAACTAAATGACCGTTATAGGCTTTTGTATTTATAAAACTTTTGATTTTGTATTTGGGCATCCTTAAATCTTAACCTTAATTATCTATGATCTTCTACCATGAGGGATATACTAAAATTAACTACCAAAATAGGGTAAATTTTAAATATAAATGTGAATAAGGTAAGATTGTAATTTCCTTTGCCCCAGGCAGAAGGATTCCTAAAACTAGGATTAACTTTCTTTGCTCACATCTCTGGAATTCACTTCTATTATGCCAAAATATGGTAAAACAGGTATATACTTCTCTTTTTCTCTGCATCTATTTTTAAGTGAAAAGTACTATTCTTTTTCATTCTTACTCTCATTAATTTGTTAACACATAAAAATCAAGTTTAATTTGATAGTAGTGCCTGTTAGTCATGTGAACTCTGTACAACGTATCTATTTATACTGCTTCATACATCACTCACAGGACAAGTTCCCACAAAGACCTGTTTTGTCCTGCTGTTGATCCACCCTAAAGAAACCAGTTTCCAAACTATGCACAGCTTTGTAAGTCAAGATGAACTTGTCAGAAATTGGATACAGAAACAAACAAGAAACCAAAGAATGCTAGTTAAGCAGAATGTGTTATATGTAATAAAATTGCAGAAAATGAAATGTTCTGTGTTCCAAGAATATTCTAATTAGGGAGTTAATATCACATTCATATTGTAGTCATAGTTCAAAGTCATCCAGTTAAGGAAATATAAGTAATGCTTAGTAAGATGTTCTAGACAACAGAGAAGACAAATGATGAATGTGAACTTTGATTCTGCGTTTCTTAGCTAGCTTTATCCACGATAACTATTAATAAGTACCAAGGTTGAGAGGAAGAGAAGTTTGGTGTGTAGGTACATATTCCCTTCTTCTGGAAGCAGTTAGGGGCCCAGAGGAAGGAGGGATTATAGTAGCATGCAGAACTGGGACTCTCCATCTATGTCCAGAAGGAAGGAATACACGTATATACCATTCATAACAGAATATATTTCTCATCCCAAAGTTAAACGCAAACACAATATATTCACACATCCTGATGGTAAAGTTTCCTTGAAGAAACAGAAAAATTAAATAAAATGGAATATATTTCACAGTTTAATTTATGGCTTTTTGCAATATTCCTGAAATATTCTCTCATTGAATAAAGGTT
Organism: Cebus imitator; assembly: GCF_001604975.1. Lineage (NCBI taxonomy): Eukaryota > Metazoa > Chordata > Mammalia > Primates > Cebidae > Cebus > Cebus imitator. The sequence goes on from NW_016107670.1 coordinate 538,726, forward strand.
TTATCAAATATTTTGTCTTCTTGTTTAGAACTTTGAAGAATATCAAGCTCTGTTCAAAAGTTGTTTCTTTCAGATGATCTGATCCAAACATTGTGCTTTTAACTTAATATCTAATAGCTTCCCAAAGAATCTGCATACTTGTGATGCATTTCTTTCTCTCCTTGAGAAATTTTAAAAGGAAACAAAAGAAGCAAAGAAAATTTTAAATGTCTTTTGCTCGTTATTCCAACAATAGGCAAAGACCAAGCTTCCACAGCCAAAGCAAACTAGAGAATTCTCAGAGTACTCAGTAAAAATATATAATCTATGTCCTGAATCAAATGAGTATGTTATAGAAATATAAAACTATTAGAGAAAATACATGACACATGTAAATTTTTCCTGCCTTCTTTCCCAACACATTTTGAAAAGGAAGTTGTAATAAGATCTTTTCCTTATAAAGCCCTTTCTCCACCACAGATAGTCACATGAAAATACATATTTTTTAATTTTGAAGAAACCAGGTTAGTAGAGGGAACTTTTCTAAAATTTTTTAACATGAGAATTCAAAAGGATAAAATTGAATAATGAAATGCCTTTTTGCTTCTGGCACCCCTTCCTCAAATTTCAGTCTGTTCTCCCCTACAAACTGACAATTCAGGACAGCCCAACTTCTCCATTTAATTCCAAGTCACAGGGAGGATTTGAATTGTAGAAATGAATATGAGCTAGGTTTTCTTTTTTATTACTATGTTTTTATTGAGATATAACTTACCTACCATGAAATACACATATCTTAACTATGCAATTTGAGTTTTGACACATGTATACATCAGAATCAATTGGGAGGTTAAAAATTTTCTAGATGAGGTCTGGGCACAATGCCTCATACTTGTAATCCTGGCACTTTGAGAGGTCAAGGCAGGTGGATGGATCATTTGAGGTCAGGAGTTCAAGACCAGCCTGGCCAAAATGGTGAAACCCTGACTCTACTAAAAAAAATACAAAAAATTATCCAGATGGTAGTGGCACACGCCTGTAATCCCAGCTACTCGGGAGGCTGAGTCAAGAGAATCGCTTGAGCCTGGGAGGCAGAGGCTGCAGTAAGCCAAGATTGTGCCACTGAACTCCAATCTGGGTGACAGAGTGAGACCCTGTCTCAAAAAAAAATATTCAAATGATCCTGAGCTACACCTAGTTAACAACCATTGCTGGCCAGGCACCGTGGCTCATGCCTGTAATCCCAGCAGTTTGGGAGGCCGAAGTGAGTAGGTCATTTGAGCTCAGGAGTTCAAAACCACCCTGGGCAACATGGTGAAACCCCGTCTCTACTAAAATACAAAAAGTTAGCCAGGTATGGTGGCGTGCGCCTATAATCCCAACTACTCAGGAGGCTGAGGCAGGAGAATCGTTTGAGCCCGGGAGGTGGAAGTTGCAGTGAGCCAAGATTGTACCACTGCATTCCAGCCTGGGCAACAGAGTGAAACTGTATGGGGGCAGAGTGGGGAGGGAAGAACCATTGCCTTTGTAAAAAAAACAAAAAACAAATTGAGTAATGTACATAAAAATACATAATATATCATAAATTGTTATGCAGATTAAGGTTCAGTTATATTTTAAAACTTACATCTCATACACTCTTATGGGATTTGCAATGCTGGGTCACATGAAATTCTCAATTTGTCTTTCTGTTTGTTTTTAAGAAAATTAATGCAAAACTTCATGGTGGAGTATGTCAGCACTGTAAAGAAGTTCTTGAGTGGCGTGTAAAATACAGCAAGTACAGACCATTATCAAAACCTAAAAAATGGTAAGTTAAGATTCTTCATTGCCTTACTAGTGGTATGTGTATCATAATTTGTTATTTCATTTCCTGATTTTCAACATTGTGTCCAAATAAATGTTAAAGTAAATATAGAAAAAATTCCATTCTACCCTGTAGAATTTCATCTTGCCTGCTAAATCTTGGTTTGTGAAGGCAGACAGATTTAAAAAGTAAATTCATTTTCTGCCCCATTCTTTCATAAATATGCATCATTTTTATCGAACTTTATTCATGAAAGGTGGGTTAGGGCTGAGAAGAGACTGTTTTCCACAATTCTGTCTCCCACTGATTAAGGTAATACTATGCACCGTAGATTATCTTTACCAATTCTTAAAAGGGATCAGACCTTTTAATTCAACTTGTGAAGATTACTGAATGGCTTAGATTAAAATAAATGAATCACTAGATTGATAACTTATAATGTTATTTATTTTTAGATTTTGTTTCTGAACCTTCCATCCCTAACTCCTTTTTTTTTTTTTTTTGAGATGGGATTTCGCTCTTGTCACCCAGGCTGGAGTGCAGTGGTGCAATTTTGGGTCACTGCAGCCTCCGCCTCCCAAGTTCAAGTGATTCTCCAGCCTCAGCCTCCAAAGTAGCTGGCATTACAGGCACCTGTCACCACGCCTGGCTAATTTTTTTGTATTTTTAGTAGAGACTGGGTTTCGCCATGTTGGCCAGGCTGATCTCAAACTCCTGACTTCAGGTGATCCGCCCACCTAGGCCTCCCAGATTATAGTCATGAGCCTGTAATTGGGATTGCAGCCTTGAGCTACCCCACCCAGCCTTAATTCTTGTGTAATTCTGGGGTTCTTTTATATCAGCCTTCTGTGCATCCTCTATAGCTCCCTGACATCCTTCAGCTCATCTGTGTAAGGACAGTATTAGAGGGTAATTGCTGAATGAAAGAGAAAAGTGATTATCTTAAATAAAAATTAGGATTGTTCCTTTCACATGATAAGATTTAATTTGGTAATCTACATAGTAGCTATTTAGACTATATTTGCTCACTGTTGCCTTATTTTTCTTACTATTCAATCAATAGTTTCATCTTTGAATGCACTCCTTCCTCCTTTATGGGAGAAAATTTTGCTTAAAGTTTAGAAATTTAGTCTAAATAATAGAATATGACTTTTGCTTATTTCTACTAAAAAATTATGTTAGCCTTTTGCAAATCTAAAACTCGATATATAAAATAATTTGTTTACTTCAAAATATTAAAACACTGAAAGGTAAAAGCATCAAAGAAGGATAAACTAACTTAAGCTTTTTAGATTTTTTTGTACCCCCTTTTGGAGCAGACTATTTAGTATTTATTATAGGTATAGTTGAACCTCCTTATTTATTTATTTATTTATTTATTTATTTTTAAGACGGGATCTCACTCTGTCACCCAGGCTGGAATGTAGTGGCACAATCTCAGCTCACTGGAACCTCTGCCTTGTGGGTTCAAGCAATTTTACCACCTCAGCCTCCTGAGTAGCTGGAACTACAAATACATGCCACCATGCCCAGCTAATTTTTGTATTTTTTTGGTAGGGACAAGATTTCACCATGCTGGCCAGGCTGGTCTTGAACTCCTGACCTCAAATGATCCACCAGCCTCAGCCTCCCAAAATGCTGGGATTATAAACCTGATCCACCCCCCCTTTTAAATAGTTCTACCAGCTTCTTGCTCCTTTTAGTCTTTTCTTCCTGTTCTCTAGCATTTCCTCCCACAAGAAAACACTTTTAAACAAGTCTGATGAGTTTTATGCTTAGTGGCCCAAACTAGCAGTAAAGAAATTTGGCAACTATTTGTTACCCAATTTTAGATTTCCATGAATGAATTAATTGTGTTCTCTAATAGAAAAATTAGATGTTGATTACAAAGTAAATCGTGTAGTTTTAGTTAATAGGCCTTGTACAAGACTTGTAGTTTTCTGAATATTTTCAACAAGTTCTTATTCCTATAAAGGTATTTTAAGATTTCATCATCCATCTCCATTTTCTCTTTGTTTCCTAAAAGAATTTGAAGCGTAGGCAATAAACAACATTTATGTCATATTTTAATAGATTAGTGCTTTGTAACAAAGGAAATAATTTTAAAACATTCCTGCCTTATCCATCATCAGTATTTAAATCTCTTATCTTTAATATTTGCTAAATCCTGTATATTTATCTTCATTTTGAATGTGTCAGTGTGTAAAAGGTCACATCAGTTATTGTAAATTTTCCAGATGCTATATTTTGCTGTAGAACTTCTGAACTCATGTATTTTTTTTCTCAAGACAGAGTGAGACTGTCTCCAAAAAAAACAAAAAACAAACAAAAAAGGAAACTGCTAGTTAAAACAAGATCTTGTAGAGGAGGAAAAAAATCCATTCCTTCTATCCTTCTAAGTTCTCACCCCTGGCTCTGTAACAAAAACCAGCTTAGCAAGAGAAAAATATACAGATTTATTTAATGTAAGCTTTATGTGATACAGAAACCTTCATAAGGAAACAAAGACCCAAAGAAATGGGTAAACCTATGTGTTTTTATGCTATGTTTGATGAAGAGTGGAAAATCATGGGATAATGTGATAGGGGACGAAAACAAAGGGGCGTGAGCTAAGCCTAGTAAACTAAACAGCAAGGCCTGTTCATTCAGCTGCCTCTTACTGTTTCTCTGTTTTTAGAGATAATCATAGTCCTTTCCTCTAGGTATAGAGGGCACTTCTTGTAGTAAGGTCTTAGGGCCTACTTCAGGGATGAATCAGAGAGTCCTTCCTGCATCTGTTGTTTGTCACATTTCTTCAGCTCAAAATATTCAGTATGCCAAGGGACCATACTCTGCAGTAGCATGTTCTGAATCCCATCAGTCTAAACATATTACTTAGGAGGTTACTTGCCTGGCCTAGAACATCATGTATTTCGGATGGTCCTGAACACATGGCACATTAGATATATTGGAAAGCCAGCTTTCAAACTCCAATACAGGATTGAAAGTATTATAGAAAGTAAAACTAACAATTATTTGCATTGCTTTCTTTGTGTATTAAGACTTGACCAACATTGTAAGGAATTTGAATCCATTGCCAATGCTGATGGTAGCATAACTTGCTTTAAAATTTTTAATGTTTTGTTCAAGCTAATTACCTGTAAATTGAATTTGTCATTTGTTAGGGTTTGTATATGAAGTTTACGGAACATTATCTTTTGTCTTCGTTTTAGGTTTTTTTTTTTTTTTTTAGAGTCTTGCTCTGTCACCCAGGCTGGAGTACAATGGCACAGTCTCAGCTCACTGAAATCTCCACCTCCTGGGTTCCTCCTGGGTTTAAGCCTTTCTCCTGCCTCAACCTCCCAAGTAGCTGGGACTAGAGGTGTGTGCCACCACCCAGCTAAGTGTTGTATTTTTAGTAGAGAGGTGGTTTCACTATGTTGGCTAGGCTGGTCCCCAACTCCTGACCTCGTGATCTGCTCGCCTTGGCCTCCCAAAGTGCTGGAATTACAGGCATGAGCCACAGCGCCTGGCCTTAGATAAATCTTTTTATTAAGATTTATTTTTGTAACATACTGAGTATTTCCATCAGTTAAAATGTTAATATTGTTTCACGTGTCTATCTGTTGCCACCAATTATGTAACTAAATTATGTAGATAAAGAAAAGTTCAGCAGAACATAAAATATAGGGTGTAGTGGGGCTCTTTATAAGTGACATTTCTTTTGGAAGGAATAATATCCCGGTTACTGGGAAAATTAAAACTTTTTCTCCCATTTGTTTATCTCGTGAATCACCAAAAACCACACATTAATTTGTTCATGGGATCTATTGCCAAAAGTTAAAAGAAAAAGAGTTTGACATCTAAACTCTTCATACTTAAACGTGTTTTAACCATGAGAAACAAAATTATACTATACTGCATTTGTAGTTGACAGACAATATTTCATGTTTCTCTTTTTCTTTTTTCAGTGAGGTGACATGCTGCAGGATTTTTATAAACATGTTCTTTATGGAAGTTTCAGTTACTGAATACAATCCTGAACCATCTTCAGATACTTTTTAGAAAAGAATAGATGTCCTAACTTAAGTTGGGAGACAGATGAATTGAAAATTATGTATTTGCTGGAGGAGGATAGGATGATAGCTATGAAAGAGGAGGGGATAAAAAACATCTCACTTATCAGTGATGTATAAACAGTGTGATACTGGTACTGTCCTTTGACATAATGAGCTAAATCTCTCTGACTACTCAAAGCTTTAGGTCTTTATAGAAATAAAAAGATAAGGCCGGGCGCGGTGGCTCAAGCCTGTAATCCCAGCACTTTGGGAGGCCGAGGCGGGTGGATCACGAGGTCAAGAGATCGAGACCATCCTGGTCAACATGGTGAAA
>NW_016107670.1:545062-565876 GCF_001604975.1 Cebus imitator
AAAAAAAAAAGAAAGAAAAAGATAAGCTCATAAAGATAAAAAAAATAAAAAGCACCATGACCAGCTGCCACTCTTGTTTTATATACTGCCCTTTAATCAGAAGTCAGCACAATATGTACTAGGGGCACCCCACCCATTTCTTAAGGCCAGTACCTGCTACTCCCTGATGGAGGGCTGCAATGATGGTGTCAGCACCTTCCTTGACACGGGGTGGCACAAACATTGTTAGACCTGAATAAGAAGGTTCAGACTTTAAGATTATTCACATATGTAAGAATTAGGGTTCAGGAAATGTCTAAATCTTTTTGTATAAAATTTTATTTTTCAAGTGCCTTCGTTTTTACTTTCGAAAAAGAACCTCAAAATGAAAACCATTCATTACCATTTCTGGTCAATCCCAGGTCACTCATGAACACTGTAAATAATCTCAATATGGAGCTGAATTATTGGAGAAACCAGAGATCTTATAAACATAAAACAGCCCTGGTCAGTAATACCTATGAAAAAAGTAATGTAAAAATATATTAAATAATTTATATAAATCTTAAGGAAGGAATCTTGATATTTTTATACTTAAGTCATTATAGACATTTATATATTTTCCAGGTACTAGAAATATAAATGTTTAAAAGATTTTGGCCCCTTTCTCAAGCACTGCAAGGCCAGATGAAATTAGTTCTTTTCTTTATTCTGGGCTCAGAAGGATTATACTTCTTACCCAAGACAAAAAAGTAAAGCAGATGGAGTTAAGGTTCAAATGCAAATTGATTAGATTCCAAAGCTTTGTTTTCCTTTTCTCTCACTGAGTTCTCAGCATTGTATTATTCAATTCAAAAGGTCCTTTTCTCCTCTTCACCTGGACCTAATGCTTCATTAATTTTTACAAAGGTCACCTATCTTGTTTATGGCCATTGTCTACTGTTGAGTAACACATACACGACAGAGTGCCAGCCTGCTTTTATTTTTTAATACATATACCTGTGGAACGACAAATAGATTTTGCTTTCAGGCCCTGAAATGCCTATGCTGGAACCTAGAAACCTTTTTTTGACTTTTATTTCAGGTTACCAAACAACCTTTTCTCCTATTAATTTAGAAATGTAGTAGGCAAATACTCCCATTTATATGAGAATCTTGAGCCTGCTTCTTTTCTCTTTCCACCTATTAAAAAAAAATCACCAGCATTATAATGTTAGCTTATGTTTCACATTGCCATAGTAGTAGAAAAGAAAAGAGAAGCTGGTATAAAACAGCAACGGTCCTCAAACAGATTGGGGTCTGAGCTTGGAATTGGACCTGTGAATTCTTCACATCAGTGGTTCTCAAATAAAGAGGTAGGTTGGGGGTAGAGTTTGTCCCTCAGGAAGGGTGCTACTGACACATAATGTAAAGAGACCAGGCATGCTGCTAAACATCTCACAGTTCACAGGACAGCCTCCTGCCACAATAAAGAAATGTCCAGCTCAACATGTCAAGACTGTCTTGGTTGAGAAGCCTTGTACTGTACCAAATAGATACCCAACAAAGCTAAGGCACTGAAACATTCTGTATCTTAGTTGAGTATATCTTTGTATCTTATCAAACTTTTCAGCTGTCAAATTCTTTAATACAACAAAAGCTTATCCAGGAGTCCAGTGAATATAGCAGGCTAAAACAGAAGTGCCCTAAGTGAGGAGAAGGGAGTCCAGACCTTAAATGCTGTGTGATAAATGTGAAAGTAGATTTCATCATAAAAATATTTCCAGTGAAGGAGGAAAGAGCTAATATAACCTTCCTTGGAACCAGCGTTACTCTAGAAATGTCTGGCCTGAGAGTTTCATGTCATGAGGGTGCTTTATTCCTTAAGCAACTGTTCCTTTTCGTTAAATATTTTAATTGAACAGAGTTACTCCCCTGGCCCTCACATCCAGGTATTTAACTCCTCCTGATTTATTGCCTCTCAGCTTTTATTCCCACTGATTGCTACCTCTTATCTATTCATACTTTGTTGTGTTGAATAAGTAAATTATTCTCTCTCTTTGAAATTTATCATTGCATCTCATATCACCTCTACTCAAATACCTCTGTGGGTTCAGAGTTGACTAAACCAGTGATTTAAAAAAAAAGTTGGAGCGGGAGGCAGGCACAGTGGCTCATACCTATAATCCCATCACTTTGAGAAGCTAAGGCAGGAGGATCACTTGATTCTAGGAGTTCGAGACTAGCCCGGGCAACATAACAATACTTTGTCTCTACAGATAATTTAAAAAATTAGCCAGGCATGCTGACACACACCCTTATCCTAGCTGCTGGGGAGGCTGAGGCTGGAGGATCACTTGAACCTGGGCAGTCAAGGCTGCAGTGAGCTGTGACCACACCACTGCACTCTGGCCTGGGTGGCAGAGAAAAAAAAAAAAAAAAAACACCATATTTTATATAAATTGACTCAAGGGCTCCAGTGGTGATGGGTGGGACTCCAGCATCTGGAGGCTAAGAGAGCTTTGTCACCAGAGAAGTTCTGCTTTTATAGGTCTACCATAATATGAGAGTTGGCTGGGGGGATTGGTTGGTGGTGGCGGGGGGTGATCCTCTGGACTGTAGGGAAAAAGGTGATGCTGTTTGGGAGAAAATGAGATAGGGGCTTGAGATGTTGCCAAATAGATTATGTTACAGGACAAGGGTCCCAATCCAGACCCCAAAAGAGGGTTCTTGGATCTCGTGAAAGCAAGTTTCTTAAAAAAGTAGACGAATAAAAGAATGGCTACCCTTAAACAGAGTAGCCCCGAGGGCTGCTGGTTGCTCATTTTTATGGTTATTTCTTGATGATATGTTAAACAAGGGGTGGATTATTCATACATCCCCTTTTTAGACTATGTAGGGTAACTTCCTGGCGTTGCCATGACATGACATTTGCAAACTGTCATGGTGCTGGTGGGAGTGTAGCAGTGAGGACGACCAGAGGACATTCTAGTGGCCATCTTGGTTTTGGTGGTTTTTAACCGGCTTCTTTACTCAACCTGTTTTATCAGCAAGGTTTTTATGACCTGTGTTTTGTGCTGATGTCCTATCTTATTCAGTGACTTAGAGTTCCTTAATAACTGCCTGGGAATGCAGCCCAGTAGGTTTTGGCCCCATTTTACCCAGCTCCTATTCAAGATGGAGTTGCTCTGGTTTACACACCTCTGACGATTATGCCACCATAATGCTGCCCTCCTAGCCATGTGCTTGCCCCCTCTTTGCTACAAAGCTGTCTTCTTTTTTTTTTTTTTTTTTTTTTTTTTTTTTTTTTTTTTTTTTTTTTTTTTTTTTGAGACGGAGTTTCACTCTTGTTACCCAGGCTGGAGTGCAATGGCGCGATCTCGGCTCACCGCAACCTCCGCCTCCTGGGTTCAGGCAATTCTCCTGCCTCAGCCTCCTGAGTAGCTGGGATTACAGGCACGCACCACCATGCCCAGCTAATGTTTTGTATTTTTAGTAGAGACGGGGTTTCACCATGTTGACCAGGATGGTCTCGATCTCTTAACCTCGTGATCCACCCGCCTCGGCCTCCCAAAGTGCTGGGATTACAGGCTTGAGCCACCGCGCCCGGCTGCTGTCTTCTAACTAAATTAGCTAAACCAAGACCTTAAAGATAATGTTTTATAAGCCAGCCCCTTTCCTTTTTTAATCTCTATTTTTAAAGGAAAGAATTTCTATACCCCTAAAATGTTGCTTAATAGAGTATCACTGTCCTCATTTTTCAATGAAAACAAATTAGTGGACAGAGAGATGTATTAACCAGTTTATGATTAAATTTGTGATAGTTTCTTGACTCAATCCTTGGCACTGGATGATTGTATGTCTCTATCAATTGGCATTCATTTCTTATATTTGTTCATTGATCAAGCACTCAAGGGAACAAGAGTCTCCTTAAACTAATTGTAATCACAATTTAGATAGGTTATGTTAAAAGAAAACTTTAGACAAATTAAATTTAACAGAGTTTAATTAAGCAAAGAATGATTCAAGAATCAGGCAGCCCCCAGAACCGGAATAGTTTCAGAGCAACTCTCAGGGCCACCACGTGGTTCAGTAATATTTTTGGACAGAAAAAGGAAAGTGACCTTACAGAAAACTGAAGTACATAAACATTTGGATTGGTTACAGCTTGGCATTTGCCTTATTTGAACCTACTTTGAATACTTGGCAGACTGCAGTTGGCCAAGACTTGGTTACTCTTACAATAGTAGGTTACAGTCAGTTTACACATCAAGTTAGGTTACAGTTCAGTATATACAGAGAAACCTTTAGGCTAAACTTAAAATATGTACCCTGGCACATTAGGCCAAATTTAATTTATCAGTAGATTCCATCTGTAACCATGCAGGCTGTACTTGTTCTCAGTGTTTAAAAACTGACCACACCACTCTCTAGGAGGTACCTGAGGAATAACGTATGCTATATGCAGTGATCAGTACCAGTTGAGTCCTTAATCTCCATGTAATCTGAATTTGTAGTATCTGAGTGGAAATCCATGATTTAAATGACTAATTTTATAGTCTGTATGTTTTAAACACTTTGACTTGCCTCCATTTTGATATGTTTGTAGTCAATGAAAAGGAAAAATGAATGGATACAAATCCATTTATTTTACAAATAAATTTGTAGTCAATGAAAAGGAAAAATAAATTGATTTTTTAATGCATTACTACATAAAGAATTTTTTCATGTTTTTTCTTCTTTAAAGAATACATTTATTTCATGATATCTGAACATTATATGCCTTATTGTGAGTCTTCTAATGACACAACTGTTTACATGCTAATAAGCATTGGTGTTTATCACAATTGGTAATAGGAAGGGGAATGCAAAAGTTTTTTATTTTTATTTTTTGGAGACAGAGTTTCGCTCTTGATACCTAGGCTGGAGTGCGATGGCATGATCTCAGCTCACCACAATCACTGCCTCCTGGGTTCAAGTGATTCCCCTGCCTCAGCCTCCCAAGTAGCAGGGATTACAGGGATGCACCACCACACCTGGCTAATTTTGTATTTTTAGTAGAGATGGGATTTCTCCATGTTGGTCAGGCTGGTCTCGAACTCCCAACCTCAGGTGATCCACCTGCCTTGCCCTCCTAAAGTGCTAGGATTATAGGCATGAGCCACTACGCCCAGCCCACAAAAGCTTTATATTTCATAATACAGTTTGAGCGTCCCAAATTCCAAATACAAAATGCCCTAAAATCTGAAATTTTTTTGAGTGCCGACATATGCTCAAAGGATATATGCTTATAGGAACATTTCAGATTTCAGATTTTTGGATTTGGGATGCTCAACTCTAAGTATAGTGTTAGCAAATATTCCAAATCCTGAAGGAAAAAAAAAAAATCTGAAATACTCCTGATCCCAAACATTTCAGATAAGGAGTTCTCATTTCAGATAAGGGATTCTTAGTCTATGGTAGGGTATAGAGAAGAGTCTTTGACTAGGTGAAATAGCCAAAGAGAAGTGAACAAAGTTCAATGCTTTCATGATAGAATATATGACAGGAAGAAACAGTATAGAATATAAAAGGTGTTGGTAAAAATTGAGTGTTTTATTTGTGTGTTTATTGCCTAAAGACTGACTTTTTTAAAACTAGAGACAGGGTTTCACCATGTTTGCCAGGCTGTTCTCCATCTCCTGACCTCTACCCACCTCAGCCTCCCAAAGTACTGGGATTAGAGTCATGAGCCACAGCACCAGCCAAGGATGACTTTCTATTGTTTTATGTTTACCACTTAAACTAACATAGCAATGTGATTATTTATCCAGTTGATTGATTATCAAGCCCCTTCCCATCCTGCCCCAAATTTCATCCATTATTTTTGTTATTAATTTAGGGTATCAGACTAAGTAGAAATAGAAGATGAAGTTCATAGCAGTTGTATTCATTATATTTTAAAGGTTTATTGGCTAAGAGAGAAGAATTGGCATTTTTAAGCATTGAGTTACATTTTGCACCAAGCTCCAGGTGATATCTCAATCTATTTCATTGAAATAAGTAATTATTAAATATCATTTTACCCAGTGAAAAACTGATTACTTACTGCTGCAAAGAATGTAATAAATTAGGAAGGAAAAAAATTGTTCTAAAATACAACAGGAGAAAGATATATTAAATAATTAAGCCTTCATTGTTAGCCTGTTCCTGTTTCTAGATGTGTGTGTACCTATGTGTAGTTTATTTGAAAAAATCAGGTTAAGTTTGTGATGGCAGAGGTTATTAAGATGAAGATAGTCGAAAAATAAATGCTATTTTCCAGAATCCAAGCACAATTAAAAGGTAGTAAATACTTCAACTGTAGTCCAGGTCTTTTGTTTCTCCTTCCTGCCCCATTCCCCATAAACACGGTAAAGATGGACTATAAATAGCTGAGAAAACCCCTATAGTTGTTTATGTTTTTCCTAACATGAGCCATGATACAGCATCACTTCCATGAATAAGGATTAGGAATGGCATTGAAGAGAATGTTTCTTAGATCAATAAAATACTTTCAGTAAGAACTGTCCTCTGGGATGTAGAAGTAGCTTTTGGTATTATAGAACCTTTACTGGTATTTTGGAAGTACAGTCATTGTACTATTTAAGGTCTGAATGATGTATCCTTTCTAGTGGAATTTTAAGTGTAAAAGGTTGAAACCAGAACACTTAAGAAGTCCCTTAAAAGTAGAAATCATATTCTATTAGTGGGAATTTTGAGAATTATTGCTGAAATTATTTAGATAATTTTTAGGAAGCCGGTGTGGTTTGGGGAAATAGGGTAAAAGGAAAGGAAAAGATCCCAAATACTTGAAGCTGGCCTGGCTAAGGACATCATTGAAGGTAATTAAAATATTTTACCCCCAAAATGTATTTCTTTGACATACTTTGAAATGGCTGCACTTCACCATCTTGACAGAAGTTGCTTTGCAAAGCTGTCTTAAGTGGGGAAAATTTGTATCCGTATAGAATCTCCATTAATGCAGTCATGGCCCCTCCCCTTTCTCTTTCTTTCCCCAGATCCAGAAGAGATTGAGAGCAGGAAACCTTTAAAAATCTCTCTGAGGGAGGCTCCTCTACATAACAAGACCACCTTTGCTGGCCAAGCCTCCTTCCAGCTCTGTTTTACCAGAATCTAAGCCCCCATTCTTTCTGTAACCTCAAGATGGTATATAAGTTAGAAGTTGGGTCTTCAGTCTGATGGCTCCTGTGTATGCACATTAAGTAAATTTGTAACCTTACTCCTATTGGTCAATCCACCTCTTGTCAATCATTTTTAACAAAACTTTAAGAGGCCAAGAGCAAGTGGCTGCCACATCATATATATTACATATTTTAACCCCAGAATTCTGAGATCAAAGTGGACAATTAAGATATTTGTATTAAATTTAACATTTTCAAACCTCTGTCACATATGTTGGATTCTAATTACAACCCGGTAGAAGTAGCAAGAACAGATAAGGAGGTGAAAAATTAGGTGACTTAACCTGTACACAGCTAGTAAACAGTATATTCAAAACTAGCATCCAGATTTTTAAAATTTCATAATCTTCTTTTATTTTAATGTCAGGTCCCTAAGTGGAGTTTTCCTTTTTAGAATGAAAATAATACCTGTTAGGAAACCTTTTCTTGTGTATTCTGTAAGCTCCAAGAAGCTGGACTGGATGTGAAAGATAATTTACTATAATTCACTTGTTGTATTAAGAACAAAATTGTCTCTAGGAAGAGTCAATTGAAGTTATATTGGGGAATATTACTCCAAACAGAGCTCTTAAGTTCTGAGCAAAAACAAGATTGTTAAGGACAACAGAAAGAAAGCTTGATTCAGGGCCGGGCGCGGTGGCTCAAGCCTGTAATCCCAGCACTTTGGGAGGCCGAGGCGGGTGGATCACGAGGTCAAGAGATCGAGACCATCCTGGTCAACATGGTGAAACCCCGTCTCTACTAAAAATACAAAAAATTAGCTGGGCATGGTGGTGCGTGCCTGTAATCCCAGCTACTCAGGAGGCTGAGGCAGGAGAATTGCCTGAACCCAGGAGGCGGAGGTTGCGGTGAGCCAAGATCGTGCCATTGCACTCCAGCCTGGGTAACATGAGTGAAACTCCGTCTCAAAAAAAAAAAAAAAGAAAGCTTGATTCAATTTGCAGTTATTTTAAATAGCATCCTTAATGTACAAGACACTGTGTTGTATGTTAAAGAAGATACTGAATTAATCTGTGTTACCCAGGAATTTACCATCTTTTAGGAGAGAGAGACTCCACAGATAACTTGGGCAGGCTGCAAAAAGTGCTAGGTGTGAGTAAAAGGAGAAAGAGATGCAGAGGATGCAAGGTAAGGCTGCAGAAGAATAAAATGAAACCAAGAGAGAGGTCTAGAAAAGACTTAAAGGTAGAAGAATGGTATAAATAATGTTTATAGGAAACCTTGGGAGGAGGGCACCAGGGAATGGAGGGAAAATGAACAAGAATCCCCTGTTGCATTTCATAAACAATGCAGATAATCCCGGGCTGTCTTTATGTGTCCTGTTTCTTGGTTCCACATAAATTATCATTTCTTCATTCATTTGCTCTTGTTACTTTTTCTTTCTTCTCATTGCATAACTTTTGGTGATCCATGAACAGTAATCAAAGTTGCCTATCAAAAGGAGGTTTTGGTCTATTTTGAATATACACTAAATGAAGAGAAAATAAAACTTGAAAAGTTGGCCTAGAGTTTGGATTTCTAGGTTTAAAAAACTGGGTTATTATTATTATTTTTGTTCTTTTATCAAGCAAAAGTAAACAGTTATATTCTACAGATCTTTTTTGTTTGTTTTTGTTTTTTGAGACAGAGTCTCTTTGTGTCACCCAGGCTGGAGTACAGTGGCGCGACCTCGGCTCACTGCAACCTCTGCCTCAGCCTCACGAGGAACTGGGAATACAGGTGCCCACCGCCATGCCTGGCTAATTTTTGTCTTTTTAGTAGAGATGGAGTTTCATCATGTTGTCCAGGCTAGTCCCAAACTCCTAACCTTAAGTGATCCGCCACAAAGTACTGGGACTACAGGCACAAGCCATGCCACCTGGCCATATTCTGCTTATCTGTCCCTTCATGTGTACCAGTGTGTGGCAATACACATTGGCCGTTTTTGTCGTACTTTTCAGTTCCAGCCTTTTTTTTTTTNTTTTTTGAGACGGAGTTTTGCTCTTGTTGCCCAGGCTGGAGTTGCAATGGCATGATCTCGGCTCACTATAACCTCTGCCTCCTGGGTTCAAGCAATTTTCCTGCCTCAGCCTCCCGAGTAGCTAAGATTACAGGAATGCATCACCACTCCCAGCTAATGTATTTTTCGTAGAGACAGGGTTTCTCCATGTTGGTCAGGTCAGGCTGGTCTCGAACTCCAGACCTCAGGTGATCTGCCCACCTCCGCCTCCCAAAGTGCTGGGATTTACAGGTGTGAGCCACTGTGCCTGGCCTCCAGCCTTCCTAATAATAGGCCAAGGCTCTGAAGGTTAATTAGTGATTTGAAAATTGTGTCATCACATTCCAGGAGTATTAAAATGTTCTAGAATGGAGTTTTAATCATTGATAGCTCATTGTATTACATTGTAGTATGTGATAACTATAAACTGTGGCTTTATTCTGGCCACAGCCATGGTCTTACTGCCTTTAAAGGTGAAAGTAGTAGAGAGCTTTTATTACTTCTATCAATGGCTCTCCAGTTCATGAACACTCCAGTTCATGCTTTGATTTAGTTTCCTGCTCTAAAATATTGAATAATATTTATTTTTTATTTTTCCTAAACTACACTTGGTCAGAAGTAAATATTTTGTACCCTTTATGAATTATTGGCTGTAATCCTAGTACTTTGGGAGGCCGAAGCTATATGATCCCTTGAGCCCAAAAGTGCTAGACCAACTTGGGCAACATTGTGAGACCCTGTCACTACAAAAAACAGAAAAAATTAGCTGGGCTAGCGACATGCTCCTGCAGCTGCAGCTACTCTGGGGGTCTAGGTGGGAGGATTGCTTAAGCCTGGGAACTTGAGGCTACAATAAGCTGTGACTACACCGCTGTACTCCAGCCTGGGCAATAAGAGTGAGACCCTGTCTCAAAAAATAAAATTAAGAATTATTGTAATCTACTTGACTACTGCATTTGCTTTCAAACACGTAATCTGGGACACAAGGAAGTGAATTGTGTAGTAACTTCTTATACTTAAGGTACTTAGAATTTGGGGATATTGTTTCCTTAAAAGCATTCTCTAAGTGGCATATCATGTAATCTCAGAGTAAAGTTTTATGATCTTGCTATGTTGAGTACGGATTACTTAGAGCCAATGCAGGAAAATAGGACTTCACAAAACTTCAGCAATGTTGAGTTTCTGTTTTGTACACTAAGGGTGGAGTACTGTGGCTCATTGTTTAGGAAAGTACCTCGTCATCACATACATGACAGTACTACAGCAGGAGCTGAATTATGTTAAAGGTTAAAGTGTAATAACCAGGAAATGAAGGTAGTGTCAGAGACTCGTAAAGAAGTAAAGTCTTTTATTTCTAGCAAGTAATAATCTATTTTTTGTCAGTCCCAAACTGAAATCGTAAGAAGGTAGAGGAGAAATTTTACTTCCTTCAAACTTTCCACATGTTGATATGTTTAATCATACAATGTAAAACGTTGTGTTGGCGGGGAGACCTGGAGTGTCTCTGAATCTGCTGTAATTCTAGGGGCTGTCTGATTTGTGAATCATTCATTGCCCAATTAAACTCCTTTAAATGTAATTAGGCTAAAGTTTTTCTTTTAACCTGTGTATTCCATAGAGAAATGAAAAGAAAGCAAAACTATTATTTTGACATTTCTAAAGTTTTCTTACCAATGGACTCATGAAATACAATATAGCCGTTTTTGAGGGAAATTTGGAAAAATTCATATTTAGTTGAATTTAAAATTTTTCCTTACCGTTGTAGGGAGGTTTGATTTTCTTCCCCCTAAGGTTTGATGTTTTGGATCTATAAAACAAACATAATACCTAGATGAGCAAGGGAAAAGGGCATACAAATTTTATTATGTGCGCACATGTGCATAGGAGTCATACGAGTATAAAAAGAAATGCAAAGGCCAAGATCGTTAACATTTTTGTGTCATCTTGATGTTACGGAAAGAATGGGAGGGGGGGCTCAGATTGTGGCAAAACAGTTATGAGTGGGGGGAGAAGAGGAGGAACCTGGCTAGCAAAGGCAGTCTTGTTATGCAGAAGAAAGCTCACAGGTAGTAGCCCTGCAGGGCCTCTGGCAAATGTTTTTGTCAGGGCTTTAAAGTTTTAGAGGTGAGTTAATCTTTCCTAGATCCGGACAAGGGCAGGCTTCAGAGAAAGCCTGTTTATGTCTGTTGTTTACTTCACTTTATTTCCTCTGCAGGTGCAAATCACTCTCACAAAAGACAGCTTTTCTGGGTGTTTGTGTTTGCAGGCCCACTAAACAGCCATCTCAAAATGTGCCAACGAAGCACATTTTGGGGTGAAATGTTTTGGTTTTCTACACCGTGAACCTTAGTAGAGAAAATACTCAGGAGTGATTGGAGAATTTATAAATGTTTTTTAAGATGTTTCAAAATACTGTATAAGTTTTGTGACAACTTGGAGTGCATATCTCTTATCACTAAAATAACATCTAAAATTTACCATACATAAGATCAAGATTCTTTGGATAGATAAAAATGTAGTTTTTAGGTGGGAGAAAAAAAAAAGCCTAAACTTTCGGAAGCCTGGATAAGAGTTTTGAAAGGGAAGGCACGCTAAGATCCCATTCTTGTGACAGAGAAACTAGAAGGTTGTAAAGTTCTGGTTGTACAGAAATAAAACTTTTATACTTTACATTTTTACAAACATTTTTACAATCTTTACCTCAGAGATGTTAAAATAATGATAGTTTTGCCTTCTTTTCATTTCTGTTTGGAATACACACAATTCCTAGAAACAATCACAAACATTTACAAAGAGGAAAATGTCACTTTTAAGTATATATGTGTATCCTTGCCTTGCTACAAGATAGGTATATTTATACTAACAGCCACTACCTTAAATGAAACCGAACTCATTTTTGGAAGGGATTTAAATTTGAAAAGAGCATACTTGTTTTCAGCAATAGAATGCATTATGTTCTCCGAATTGTCCATTATAATGTCTACCAGCAATTAAAAACACTGAAAAACCACCACTTGAATACCAAGGCAGTGTTACTTGGATGTAGGTCAAAAGTTCCAAATGATTGTAGCATAAGAATTTCTAAAAACCTTTAACAGATTCTTGGGACCCATCCCTGAGATATTGATTATGTAAATAATACATGAGTCAGGGAGTTTGCATTTTAATTAGCTATACAGGTGTTTGACTCTTAAGGAATCACTGTTCTTGGGTCTCTAGTTGGGCAGGAGAATGTCAAATCAGTATCTTTTGACTGCAGATTTCAAAACAAGGCATCCCATTTTAAGCTTATTTTACATGTAAATTTTAACACTAACAGTTCTGTCAATACTGTTTTATCCCTGCATTAGCAGTTTGAATAGGGGGGCTTGTTTACACCAAGGGTTTCTAATATGAAATATTCAAAGAAATGAAAACATAATTTTGTTGAGGCCTCAGATGATCATAATCAAGAGAGACTTTTTTAAACATTGTTTTAAAACTTTAAAAAATAGAAGTCAGAAAGTATTGTGGAAATACTCCTAATCCATTTGAGTTATTTAACTTTATCCATGTGTTACTGGAAAGCGGTCCTGATCCAGACCTGCAAAGAGGGTTCTTGGATTTCATGTAAGAAAGAATTCAGGGTGAGTCCTTAAAGTCCAAGCAAGTTTATTAAAAAAGTAAAGCAGCTGGGCCTGGTGGCTCGTACCTGTTGTAATCCCAGCACTTTGGGAGGCTGAGGGGGGTGGATCACCTGGGTTCAGGAGTTGGAGACCAGCCTGGCCAATATGTTGAAACCTCATCTCTACTAAAAATAAAAAAAAATTAGGCAGGCGTGGTGGAAGGCACCTGTAATCCCAGCTACTTGGGAGGCTGAGGCAGGAGAAAGGCTTGAACCTGGGAAGCGGAAGTTAACAGTGAGCCAAGATCGCACCACTTCCCTCCAGCCTGGGTGACAGAGGGANTAAGTAAAGGAATAAAGAAAGGCTACTCCATAGGCAAAGCATCCCCAAGGGTTGTTGGTTGCCCATTATTATGGTTATTTCTTGATTTTGTGCTAAACAAGAGGTGAATTATTCACGCCTTCCCTTTTAAACCTTACAGGGTAACTTCTCACATTGCCATGGCATTTCTAAACTGTCGCAGTGCTGGTGGGAGTATAGCCATGAGGGCAACCAGAGGTCACTCTTGTTGCCATCTTGGTTTCAGTGGGTTCTGGCTGGCTTCCTCGCTTCAACCTGTTTTATCAACAAGGCCTTCTTGACCTGTATCTTGTGCCAACCTCCTATCTCATCCTGTGACTTAGAATGCCTTAATCATCTGGGAATGCAACCCAATGGGTCTCAACCTCATTTTACCCAGCCCCTATTCAAGATGGAGTTGTTCTGGTTCACACACCTTTGACACGTGTATTCTAATGGAATCAAAATTTAAAATTTTTTATTGCATAGTAATTAAGTAAATCTTTCTGGAATACTAAAACAAACATACCAATATAGCTTAACAAATAAATGTTAATTTACTGTTCTATTTTCTAAAGGTAGTTTAGATAACTTTTTTGTTTAATATAATTTATCATCATGTATTAAGATAAATTTCCCAAGGACTTCTTTAGCTCCATTTTGTAAATTTTGATGTTGTATTTTCATTGTCATTCAGTCAAAATGTTTTCTTTTTTTGTGAATTCCTCTTTGATCTGTGGGTTATTTACAAGTGTTTTATTTAGTTTCTAAATATTTGAGCATTTTCCAGATATTTTCTGTTACTGATGTTTTGTTAATTTCACTGTGGCAGGATGATATATACTGTATATAAATTTCAGAGTTTTTTCTTTTTCAAAGAGGTTGAAGTTGGCTTTATGGTGAATATGGTCTTAGAGAATGTTCAATATACTTGAAGAGAATGTATTGCTCTTGTGGTACAGATTGTTCTAAAATGGTCATTTTTTTGATAATGTCCATACAGAATAAGTACGTCACAATCTTTATAATAATATACTTTCAATTCCTCCCTGCCAATTTTGTATTATTGTTGTTATACATTTTACTTTTACATATTCTATAAATCCATAATATATTTCCATTATTTTGCCTTTACACTCCCAATTCTTTTCTGATGATCTATACTTGATGTGAATCTTCCCATTTTATTGTTTCTTTTTAAGATCGTTTTGGTTATACTGGGTTGGTAGAACTACTGTATAAACTTTAGAATTAGCTTGCCAATTTCTGCAAAAAAATAGCCAGCTGGAATTTTAATAGAGAGTTCGTTGAATCTGTAGATCAGTTTGGGGAGTATTGCTATTTTCTGAATATTGTCTTTTTTTTTTTTTTTTTTGAGACGGAGTCTCACTCTGTCATCCAGGCTGGAATACAGTGGCACATCTCCCAGACATGCCACCACATCCAGCTAATTTTTGTATTTTTAGTAGAGATGGGGTTTCACCCTGTTGGCCAGGCCGGTCTAAAATTCCTGACCTCAGGTGATCCACCTGCCTTGACCTCCCAAACTGCTGGAATTACAGTGAGGAGGGAGACCCAAGCATCTAAGATCACCTCCCCCTTGACTTCCACACTGCATTTCAACAGAAGAAAAGGCTGGCCGACTGGCGCCTCATAAATCGCCTTCCTATACATGGCAGGCATTAAATGGGGGAATCTCTCTGGAAGGCATTGTTTTTACTTAAACAGGATCAAACCCCCACCCCACTCCTCCTCCATCGACTAAGACCCTGAATTTCACAATGTAATTTCTAAAACTGTAAACCCAAGACCCTTTCACATGTAATATCTAGAGTTGTAAGCCTATATGAAGGCAGAGCTTCTCTTTGTTAGAGGAGCTTGGCTGTTAGAGAAACATGTCACCTTGCTCCCGGCCAAAATAAATAAATAACCTCTTCCTTCATAGTTCGGTGTCCAAGAGGTCTGTTTCTCGCAGCTGCTCCTGCTTCAACAGGCGTGAGCCACTGCACCCGGCCTTCAATATTAAATATTTTCATATAAAATATGGGATATCTTTCCATATAGTTAGGTCTTTAGTTTGTTTCAGTGATGTTTTGTAATTTTCAGTGTACTGGTCTTGCACTTCTTTTATTGAATTTATTCCTTTATTCATTTTTAGATGGTTTATTGATAGTATGTAGAAATACAGTGAGTTTTGTATATTGATCTTGTTTTAACACATTTTTAATGACACTTTGAAAAAATTTTAAGAGTAAATATCCAGCAGTTTTATTCTGCAGCTGTAAACTGTTATCTAGAAATGCAATATAATTAATTTAGAGTGATATAAGATAAATACCTGAAATTGAAATTTAGGAGTTTTTATTTTTAGGCTTTTTAACTATACATTTAGAGACATCCTCTTATTTTATCAAATAAGTCTGAAATAAATATAAATCAATTAACATCTTGTTTTTTAGTGTTAAATGTTTACAAAAGACAGTGAAGGATTCTTATCACATAATTTGTAGACCATGTGCCTATGAACTTGAAGTTTGTGCAAAATGTGGAAAGAAGGAAGACATTGTTATTCCGTGAGTGTTTCCTTTTATGTTTAAATTTTACTTAGTTATTGATACATAAATTTCTTTTAAGAGATGATCCATAACTCTTAGACTTAAGTTGTATGTCAAACTAATAATAGACTTTTTTTTTTTTGAGATGGAGTTTTGCCCTTTTTGCCCAGGTTGAAGTGTGGTGGCGCAATCTCAGCTCACCGCAACCTCTTCCTCCCAGGTTCAAGCGATTCTCCTGCCTCAGCCTCCCAAATAGCTGGGATTACAGACGCACCACCATGCCCAGCTAATTTTGTATTTTTAGTAGATATGGGGTGTCTCCATGTTAGTCAGGCTGGTCTTGAACTCCTGACCTCAGGTGATCTGCCCGCCTCAGCCTCCTAAAGTGTTGGGATTACAGGGGTGAGCCACCACGCCCAGCTTAATATAGACTTTTGAAATTATTTTTCTATCATGACAATAAAAGTGAAACTTTATATTTTTTAAGAAAATAAAATATTCGTGAGATTCACATTCATTCCAAAGAATTACACGTTATTTAACAACCTTTATTTATTTATTTATTTATTTTTATTTATTTATTTTTTTTTTTTGAGACAGAGTTTTGCTCTGTTGCCTAGGCTGGAGTGCAATGATGTGATTTTGGCTCACTGCAACTTCTACCTTCCAGGTTTATGGGATTCTCCTGTCTCAGTCTCCTGAGTAGCTGGGATTACAGGCGCACACCACCATACCTGGCTAATTTTTTGTATTTTTACTAGAGATGAGTTTCACTGTGTTGGCTAGACTGGTCTCGAACTGCTGATCCACCTGCCTCAGCCTCCCAAAGTGCTAGGATTACAGGCATGAGCCGCCACTGGCCAACTTTTCTTTTTTTTTCCCCCAGACGGAGTTTCACTTTTGTTCCCCAATCTGGAGTGCAATGATGCAATCTCAGTTCACTGCAACCTTCGCCTCCTGGGTTCAAGGGATTCTCCTGCCTCAGCCTCACAAGTAGCTGAGATTACAGGCACACATCACCACAGCCAGCTAATATTTTGTATTTTTAATAGAAATGGGGTTTCACCATGTTAGCCAGGCTGGTCTCAGACTCCTGACCTCAGGTGATCCACCTGCTTCAGCCTCCCAAAGTGCTGGGATTACAGGTGTGAGCCACCATGCCCAGCCCAACTTTTCTTTTAATAGACATCATGTATTAATTTCTTTGACCTTACTGTAGTGACAGTAGTATTATAATTGATTGGATTTCAAGTTAGTATTCAGGGATCTTTTTTTTTTTTTTTGAGTTGGGAGTTTTGCTCCTGTTGCCCAGGCTGGAATGCAATGGCATGATCTCGGCACACTGCAACCTCTGCCTCCCAACTTTAAGCGGTTCTCCTGTCTCAGCCTCTCAAGTAGCTGGGATTACAAGTGTTCACCACTATGCCTGGCTAATTTTGTATTTTTAGTAGCGACGGAGTTTTGCCGCATTGGCCAGGCTGGTTTTGAATCCCTGACCTGAGGTGATCCACCTGCCTTGGCCTCCAAAAGTGGTGGGATTGCAGGAGTGACCCACCATGCCCAGCTGGATCTTTTTCTTTATACTTACTTTATTAGATTCCTGTAATCAAGAAATGTAATGGTAAAAGTTTTTTCAATCTACGTGGTTAAATAATGAAAGCCTGGGAAATAAAGAGAAATTTTCTATTTCATCTTTAGGTTCAATAATAAATCAGAAAAAACAGAACATATTGAAAATAGTCTAAGTTCCAACCATAGAAGAAGCTGCAGAAGAAATGAAGAAAGTGATGATTTGGAGTTTGATATTGATTTAGAAGACACAGAAGGAGACCATCAAATGAATTAATATCACTGTATTAAAAGTCGGCCGGGGGTGGTGGCTCACGCCTGTAATCCCAGCACTTTGGGAGGCCTAGGTGGGTGGATCACCTAAGGTCAGGAGTTCGAGACCAGCCTGGCCAACATGGTGAAACCCCTCCTCTACTAAAAATACAAAAAATTAGCTGGGCATGGTGGCTCATGCCTATAATCTCAGCTACTCGGGAGGCGAGGCAGGAGAATTGCTCGAACCTGGGAAGCGGAGGTTGCAGTGAGCCAAGATGGCACCATGCACTCCAGCCTGGTGACAGAGTGAGACTCTGTCTCAAAAAGAAAATAAAGAAATAAAGTCAACTAAGAATGTGAAATCCTGACCAACTTCTGTTTTCCAAAAGACACTGTGAAATCCTAGTGAGGAAATCAGAAAAAAAATTGACAAATTTCGTACATGAACAATATAAATTGTGTATACTGTGTTACCTAATACCAAACTAAACAAGATTCAGAATTGATGATAGTGTAAGAACTAGCTCATGTAAAATAAGATGACATTGTTATATTCCTAGGCTCAAAAATTAGTCCTCAGTGTATCTCTTTTGATAAATGATCTTAAATAAATGACTCAAAACCAAGGCCCTATCACTTATGTTTAATTGTTACAAAGCAAAAGAAGTATTTTCAAATAATAATGTTTAACAATTGTATAGCAATTCTTCTTTGTATTTTTGTGGTACCCACGACCAAAAGCCAGAAGGTAGAAGGATCATTGATCACCAATGGAAAGAGACTCTGGGTCGCAGCCCATTCCGGGTGGGGACCCCGGGAGGTGTGGAGAGTCTGGTGGAATTGATGCTCGGAATCCAGTCACAAGAACCAACTGGGAAAGACACACTATCAGCTGATTAACACGATTACAGTACCCGACCCAGCTGTGGAGTCAATTGCGAAACTCAAAACTGCAATCAATGCATTGACTATATCTGTTGGGACCATATGGGAGGATCAAAAAGCAATCAACTGCCGATTAGACCAGTTGGAGGAACTCAAACGCATAGTAATGACAAATCAAGAGACATTGCTTCATGCGATAGATGAAGTTGATCGGAAAGTTAAATTTATCCACGCTAGACCTACTATAGGGGAGCTTTCCCCAGTGCCGTCAGCACCCCCACCTCCCGCACAAACTGCAAGCAATCCATATCCAGTTGCTGAACCTGCAACACTGGGAAGATCTTCTTATCTAGCTGCATAATTGATTTAAAAAAAAGAGAGAGGGAAGACCCCCTTGGTGAAATATAGTGTACACTTCACTGCCACTGCCACCATCAAATGGGTTTTTAGAGCTTTGAAACACAATCTTTGTAAATTAATCAAAACTTTCCTGTGACCTACCTGCCTTCTACCCATACCGGAATTTGACCACTGCTACCCTAAAAGGCAAGATGGGCTTTGATAAAGAACGACTGCCTCCTCTTTAACAGGAGATGCTACACATCTCTGTACATAATTTAAGTTGGACTTTTGACTCTAAAACAGCTATAATTCAAGAAAATTAAAATCCTAATGGAGCTAAAGAATCTTGACTGACTGTTGCCTTTGATGTCCAAATAAGAGACTATTCTGAGTACTTAGTGCTATGCTTACTATAAGAATGGTAGTGTTTGTTATCTTTCTCCTGGGCTGGATAGTGGACTATATTTTATTATAGGCTTCGAAAAGCACCTGTAAGGCTGTTCATATTAATAACTTAATAAATAAATAGTATATGAAACTATTAAAAATTTTATGTCATCACAGTTTTATATATTTTTTTATATATCATCACATTTTTACCTTTTAATCTCCTACACAATGTACATATAGAAAAAGTGCATATAATTTATATAGTTTAATAAATAATTATAAAGGAAAGTTCATGCATTTATACACCTAGGTGAGGAAACTGCCAGCATCAGAAGACCCCAGCAATGCTCTCCCTCAGCAAAAGTTCACACTATTCTGAATTTTGATAATTATTTTCTTAATTTTTCTACTACCCATGTTTGTACTCCTAAACAATATAAATTAGCTTGGTCTGTTGTTGTTGTTGTTTTAACTGTTTTCTTTTTTTAATATTTTTAATTTTTTTTTCACTTTATTTATTTATTTAAATTTTTTTTGAGACAGAGTTTCACTCTTGTCGCCAGGCTGGAGTGTAATGGTGCGATCTCAGTTTACTGCAACCTCCACCTCCTGGGTTGAAGCGATTCTCCTGCCTCAGCCTTCCAGGTAGCTGGGATTACAGCTGCCTGCCACCATAAGCAGCTGATTTTTGTATTTTTAATAGAGACAGGTTTTCAGCATGTTGGCCAGGCTGGTCTTGAACTCCTGACCTCAGGTGATGCACCTGCCTCAGCCTCCCAGTGCTGGGATTACAGGCATGAGCCACTGCGCCTGGCCATATTTTTTATTTTATTTTATTTTTTTGAGACAGAGTCTCACTGTGTTGCCCAGGCTGGAGTGCAGTGGCGTGAACTGCCTCACTGCAACCTCTGCCTCCTGGGTTCAAGTGATTAGCGATTATCTTGCCTCACCCTCCTGAGTAACAGGGACTACAGGCCTGCACCACCACGCCTGGCTAATTTTTGTATTTTTAGTAGAGATGAGGTTTCACCTAATCTCAGGTGATATGCCCACCTCTGCCTCCCATAGTGCTGGGATTATAGGCGTAAGCCTGTGCACCTGGCCCTTAATTTGTTTTTTCTAATGTTGAGAGACATTTGAGTTACCTCAAATTTTTCCTGTTACAAACAGTACTAGTGTGAACATTGTTACATGTGTCTCTTGGTAGACCTGTGCATTTCTGTTAGTTATGTATCTAGCAGTGGTAGAGGGAATCAGGGCTGTGCGGCTTCACTTTTACTATGTAAGACAAAACTTTTCCAGAGGGATTTCGTCCCCTTTTTCATAGCAATGGATTAGAATTTCAGCACTCTGCATCCTTTCTAACACTTGGTATCAGACTTTTCAATTTCTCCCAGTTGGATATGTGTGCAATAATATCTCTTTGTCTTAATAATTTGTATTTCTAATTACAAATAAGCTTGAGCCCTTTTTTTGTGTTTATTGGCTTTTTCACTTTTAATAATAGATAATAGGGAATAATTTAAGTGAAATGTTATTTTAGAAATGCATACTGAAATTCTTAAGGATGTAATACCAATTTACTTTAAAATATTTCAGCATAAAAAATACAGACACAGATAACATTTCAGTGACATCAGAAAATAGTACCTGGGAATACATCAAAGTTTTCAAGAACTCTGTCAACAAGAGTATAAAATCTTTTTTTTTTTTTT
>NW_016107670.1:565981-589826 GCF_001604975.1 Cebus imitator
TTAGTAGAGACGGGGTTTCACCGTGTTGACCAGGATGGTCTCGATCTCTTGACCTCGTGATCCACCCGCCTCGGCCTCCCAAAGTGCTGGGATTACAGGCTTGAGCCACCGCGCCCGGCCAAGAGTATAAAATCTTAAGACATTAAAGGAAGTGGAGGTTGGATGTATTGGCTCACTCCTGTAATCCCAGTACTTTGGGAGGCCAAGGCAGGCAGATCACCTAAGGTAAGGAGTTCAAGACCAGGTTGGCCAACATGGTGAAACCCATCTCTATTAAAAATACAAAAATTAGCAAGGTATAGTAGCAGGTGTTTGTAATCCCAGCTACTCGGGAGGCTGAGGCAGGAGAGTTGCTTGAATCTGTGAGGTAGGAGTTGCAGTGAGCTGTACTCCAGCTTGGGTGACAAGAGTAAGACTCCCTCTCCAAAAAATATAAAAGAAAATGGAGACAAAAATGGATAGAAATACTATCTTCACAATGTGAAAGTCACAATATTCTAAACGTATAACCTGACAGAAATTTTCTGTCCCATAAATTTGTGTGGCATTCCTTTTTTACATATAAACTTATTTTCTGGACTACTTTTGTGATCTAAGGAGCCAACTAAAGTCTTATTGGACCTAGCATAAATTATTTCCCATGTGAATGAGTACTAATTACTTAGATGACTTTACCAGGAAAAAATTTAACAAAGAGCATCACCTAGTGACATGTGTTAATAGTTGCATTTCATTCCTTAGTGCTAAGAAAGATTGTTTTGTTTTTTACGCAGACTTTTATATTTTTTATATTTAGTTCCTTTATATATGTTTTAGGAATCAACCTTCTAGTCCAATAGCTATTTGTATCATAACTCAGCATATAGAAATGAGATGAAGGGCTTTGTTTTGTTTTAATACAATGAATTGGTTTAATGTAATGCATTGATTTGTTGCACCTTGATAACTGGCAGGAGGATATCAAGACTGCATTCACATATTCTGAAATATTACAGTGCTTTATTATAGAAGTTTCATAACTCGGATCTTAAAATTTATATAAGGATATTTTAAGAAAATTCTTGTTCCTGGGATATTGTGATTCATTTGGTCTGGAATATAACCTAGGATTTTTTTTTCTAACTCCTCAGGTGATTCTGATCGTTTAAGTTGTAACAAATACAATTAGCTGCATATGGCAGAAAGCCATTCCCATGCCTATTTGCTTCTCTGTAGCTCCTAGAATATAGTACCCCCATTGTCACGTTTTGTCTTTCACAGCCCCTCTTGCAACTAGGAGTAGCCAGCCATATGAGGGGAATCTGCTGAGACAATCTGGGAAAGACTTACCTCACTTACAAAAAGAAAGCACTTTTCTACCAGGCTGTTTCTTCCTGAATATGGTTGTGAGGAAACATGATGTCTAGAGCTTGCCGCCATGATAGGGACAACAAATGAGCTGCAGAGACAGTGATCCAGAGCCCTGACATTGTGAAGCTGCTGAAGTAATAAGCCCTGGGCTCTCAACCATCTCTAGCATTCTTGTAAGGTAATTATATGTCTAGAGCTTTTTCAAGCACCCATGTCTGTAAAAAAAAAAAAAAAAAAAAAAAATTAAAAAAAAATTATTTTTTTTTAAAAAAAAAAAAAAAAAAAAAAATATTTAAAAAACACAAATTAATAAAAAAAAAAAAAAAAAAAAAAAGTTTTTAAATAAAGTTTCTTTTATTGTAAAAAAGAAAAGAAAAGAAAAGATAGACCGGGCACAGTGGCTCATGCCTGTAATCCCAGCACTTTGGGAGGCCGAGGTGGGTGGATCACAAAGTCAGGAATTCAAGACCAGCCTGGCCAACATGGTGAAACCTCGTCTCTACTAAAAATACAAAAATTAGCTGGGCATTGTGCTGCATGTCCACAGTCCCAGCCACTCAGGAGGCTGAGGCAGGAGAATCCCTTGAACCCGGAAGGCAGAGGTTTTGGTGAACCGAAGTCACACCACTGCATTCCAGCCTGGGCAACAAAGCGAGACTCTGTCTCAAAAAAAGAAGGTAATTACATGTCAAATTGGACATTTAATGCATAAGTTGCTGCTAATTCTGTTACTTTCAGCCAAATGCCTTCCCAGCTGATACCTCAGCAAGTTTTGTAACCCAGTTTTATAGCACTCATGTGCTATGGCAAAAAGAGAACGTCGGTATATCAAAAAATGATTCATTAGTAATGAAGGCTTATGGATTTGGTTGTTTGATTACATTCTCCAAAGAAGTATTGATATACCATGTATACAAGATTATATATGTAAAATCTAAATCTTTTATAAGATCTTATACCTACTATACTTTTATCATGTAAAATTAAAAGTGTTACATGTCATATTTATGCAAACATAAATATTCCATGATCCTAAACTTTTTTTCCTTAGTGAAATTTATAACAGTATTAACTTTTAATTAACACATCTCTGCCCCTTCCTTTCCCTCTCTTTCTAGGTCTTTTCCTTTCCTTGTAACATTAGTCCTGTATTGAATGATTGCCCTATAATTATGGCATAGAATTTTTCTCTTTCATATTGTTCAGATTTGTCAGCAATACTGAAAGTTACAGGACCATTTTTCACAATTTTTAGGGGCCACACTTATGGAATCTAGGGAGTATGTTGGGATTGCTTAGTCAGCAATATGCTAGTGAACCCCACAACTTTGTCAAACATTATACCTACCGAAAAAATATCATACCTTCCCAAATCTCATACATAGGACTTTTTAAGGAATTAAAGTCTTTTTAAGGTATTAAACCACAATTACATATGTGATTGCATCTTTTATTTTTACATAGTCTTAAAAATTAAGAAAAACTTATAATCTAAAAATAGCATTCTTACAAAGGAAATGCATTATTTGCATTACCATAGAATGTTTATAGTTGGTAGTTAATTGGTACTAATAAGGGTTTAAAACTGTATTGATTGTAAAAACACAAATAGTACCTAAATGCTAGAGGTTGACTAAGTGGTACAATATTTTTCTTAAAACTTGGCTTAGATGTTTCTATAACCTCTAGCAATGTTAATTTGAAGTATATGAATTAAATTTTAATATTAAACATTTACATGTAAATTATTTAAATATTCAAAATGAACTTTTTTTCTTTCATTGTTGTTGTTGCTGTTGTTTAGACAGAGTCTCATTCTTTTGCCCAGGGTGGAGTGCAATGGTATGACTTTGGCTCACTGCAACCTCTGCATCCCCAGTTCAAGCGATTCCCCTGCCTCAACCTCCCGAGTAGCTGGGATTACAGGCGCCTGCCACCCTGCCCAGCTAATTTTTGTATTTTTCAGTAGAGACAGAGTTTCACCGTGTTGGCTAGGCTGGTCTTAAACTCCTGATCTCAGATGATCCTCCTGCCTTGGTCTCCCAAAGTGCTGAGATTTCAGGTATGAGCCACCACCACACTCAGCCACTTTTTTTCATTTTTATTTTTATTATTATTTTTTTTTTGAGATGGAGTCTCACTCTGTAGCCCAGGCTGGAGTGCAGTGGCACGATCTCACTCACTGCAACCTCCACCTCCCAGGTCCCGGTTCAAGCAATTTGCCTGCCTCAGTCTCCCAGTTAGTTGGAATTACAGGCACTTACCACCATGCCCAGCTAATTTTTTTGTATTTTTAGTAGAGATAGGGTTTCACCATGTTGGCCAGGCTGGTCTTGAACTCCTGACCTCGTGATCCACCCGCCTCAGCCTCCCAAAGTGCTGGGATTACAGGTGTGAGCCACCATACCTGGCCCACTTTTTAAAATTTTATTTATTTTTTCTTTTTTCATAATAAAGTCAGCATATTTTTTACTTTTAAAGTAAATAAAATGTCTTTGAATTCAACATAAGTTGTAACTAACATTTTATAGTTTGTTCACAGATAATCTTGAACAAAAGAATCCAGACCCAAGAGATTATATACTTTATGGGTCCCTTTATGCAAACTTTAGAAATAGTTTTAAGTAATTTATGGTGATAAACATCAGAATAGTGGTTATCTTTGGGGAGGTGGTATTGACTGGGAATGTGTGTAAGTGGGGAACTTTTGGGATGCTGGATTCATCTGTATCTTGATCCAGGTGATGGCTACACAGGTACAGAAATATAAAATTCAGCACTTAACAATTTAGTTGTATGTCAATTTTATCTCAGTTAAAAAGTAATAATACTTTTAAAAATAAATTAGGATAGCCGGGCATGGTAGCACATGCCTGTAACTCAGGAGGCTGAGGCAGGATAATCACTTGAACCCAGGGGGTGGAGGTTGCAGGGAGCCGAGATCCCTCCATTGCACTCCAGTCCGGGCAACAAGAGCAAAACCCCATCTCAAAAAATAATAGTAAATAAATAAATTAGGAGTGTAGTGTGAAATCCATGCCTTAAAGTGAAACAACATAAATCTTGACTTAAACAAGAGTAATAGATAAAACCACTCTGAGACAGAATCATCTGAATCTTACCACTGTGACCCTGAGCCCATTTCTTTACCTTTGTGAACTTATGTTGTGTGTGTGCCTTTCTTTGAAAAATGAGGGCTGTAATTTCTACAGTGTAAAGTTATTGTGAGTATTAAATATGTAGAAAACACCTGTCATAGTAGGTACTCTCTTCATGATGTTTATAGGTATTACTTTATACTTTTTGGTTGAGGCATTTCTTTCAGATGATCCCAGGGGGGTTTGTGGGTGTAGGATGCAAGTAAACTGGAAACTCTTGGACAGAGGTAAAAGAAAGAAACCTTGAGACAGAATTCCTATTACACTGAAAGAACAGAAGCAAATCCCTTCCATGAAAACATTTGTACAGGAAAGGCAGGCTTGCGATTCACAGTTTTTAATGCTTGTTGAGTTATAGACCTTAAATAACACCACCCAGAAATGTGTGAGTGCAGTAGCAAGCTTTAGAAAAAATATTGACAGTAACAACTTAAACTGTCCATTATTTCTTTGTCAGAACTACAACTATTGCTAACTATAATTGATATCACATATACACCAACAAGGAACTTGAGTAAATCAAGTGAGAAAAAAATTTGTATTTTAAAATTATAAAATTGAACTGAAAATACAAAGCGAATTAGAAAAGTGTATTCTGTTACACTGAACTTTTATTCGAATTCTAAATTTGCATTTTAAATTGCAAATAAATTTTTAGCATAATTCAGTATGACCTTATGTATTCCACTTTTTATTTTTACTTGTTTAATATAGTTACAAATTTATTTGTGAAACATATTTTCTCTTTTTTTCTTTTTTTGAGGTGGAGTCTCTCACTCTACTCCTGGGCCGGAGTGCATTGGTACAGTCTTGGCTCACTGCAACCTCTGCCTCCTGGGTTCATGCAATTCTCTTGCCTCAGCCTTCAGAGCAGCTGGGATCACAGGCGCCTACCACCATGCCCGGCTAATTTTTGTATTTTCAGTAGAGATGGGATTTCACCATGTTGGTGAAATCTGCAAGTGATCCTCCCAAAGTACTGGGATTACAGGTGTAAGCCAATGCACCCAGCCTATATTTTTTCCTTAATCTGTTAAGAGTTATTTATTTCTTTTGCCATTATGAAGAAAAATCATAACATGGGAACAATGACCTAAATAACTAAAACAGGAAATGAATTGGCCCTGGGGAAATTGCCATGAGCAGCTGAAGTGAGAAAAGATGGTCTACAACAAGACAAAACTGACATCCCTTAGCAGAGGATACATGTCCACAAAGTTAGGAAACAGATAAAATTATTTTTAAAAGTATGTTATTTACACTTCCAAGCAGTATACTGTACTTAATATGTTTTCTGGTGAAGTACTCTTTTTTTTTTTTTTTTTTTTTTTTAAAGACAGGGTTTCACCATATTGGTCAGGCTGGTCTTGAACTCCTGACCTCAGGTGATCCGCCCGTCTCAGCCTCCCAAAGTACTAGGATTACAGGCGTGAGCCACCGCACCCAGCATTCTGGTGAAGTACTCTTAAAGCAATAGGTCCAATTGTGACTCTGGAAAAGCATATGCTGAGTGATCTAGAAACACGGAGTATATATTTCACCCAAAAATATTCTGAGCTTACTATTTAGAAGTGTAAATGAACAGTTACACACTGTTTAAAAATAAGCTTCTCCTATGTTTCTCGCCTCTGCAACACTTGTGGCTGCCAGCTGACACAGGGCAGGTGCAGTGTGAGTGGCTGCCAGTGGACAGTGACAAAAACAAAACTTACTGAAACAAACAAGTGTTTCATAAATAATTTGGAAACAATTTTGGAATGCCTTTCTTGGCCATGAAAACAGTACATTTCAGATCCTATTAAGTGATTTATATGTGGGAAATCCTCAACTGGTAATGCATTTCCAGCTTGATGATGCTATAATACTGTCCGAAAATGTGAGAGGATATCCTACAGAAATTAAAAATGCCAGAGGAAGCAAGCCACCGTGAGGGGCAGGCTGTCTCTGCAGGGTCGTGAACATTTGATACAAAGTTTGCATTGTAGCTGTGTGGTGACACAAGCAGGTACAACTGAAATGGGCCCTAAGGGATAGATTAGAGACAAAACAGGAATCCACAAAACAGCTCCATGGCATGTTTGGACAAGCATCTAACCAGTCAACCTTTGTATATTTTTCCAGTCATATAACATCCTCTTTTTCTATTATCCACTTGTCAAGTAAATTTTGCCCACACATGGGACGTAACCCCTAGTCTGGAAAATAAATCATGTTCTTCCCAGCTGTAAACTGACTGCAGAATGACTAAAAACATCATGAAATTGAACTTAAAGCAGCAGTTTTGCGTTTCTTGGTTCATCATTGCTGCATTAAGGAGATGGAAGCTTTAGAAGGAGTTTCAACTCAGAGGTCACTGTCCCTTGATAGAGACTCCAGCTGTATGGAGGAACTGGCAAATCTACATCTGTACTTAATATTGTTAGACTGTCTACTATATCTTGCTATTTACTTACTATTTTTATACGTGATTTATATTTTTAGATGTGATTAAAGTCCAAATTGACTTAAAATTATTACAGTATTCCTGAAAGTAATGTATTTCCTCAATTTACGCTAAGGTTCAATTGAACTATTGTGGGGCTGTGACTTTTTTGCTGTCAAAAGAGATTCTTGGCCTGGAAATGGTTGGGAACTACTGATAAAAATGCCAGCCTTCATTGTTCAGTTAAATTGTATGAACGTTTTTTTCATAGTGATAATATTGTCTCTATATTTTTAAAATGCTTTATTTTTATGCATAATATACATACATAAGACTCACCAATTTTAAGTGCATAATTTAATGATTTGGTAAATGTACAAGCATTGTGCATTTTTCTTCACAATCCAGTTAGAGCGTTTCCATCATTCCAAAGGATCTCTCATGCCCATTTGTAGCCACTCCCATTCCCATACTCCCCAGCCCCAAGCAACTTAATCTGTGTGTCTATAAAATTACCTTTTATGAACCTTTCATATAAATATCATAAAATATGTAGTCCTTGAATCTAGCTCCTTTCACCTTACGTGACATTTTTGAGGTAAAGCCATGTTAAAACATGTACCAATGGTTCATCTTTTTTTTTTTTTTTTTTTTTTTTTTTTATAATAATGCATTTGAGATCCATCCATGTTGTTTCATGTGTTTTTTTTTTTCTTTTTTTTTTTCTAAATAGTATTCCATTGTGTGGACATATTAATTTTGTTTACCCCTTCAAATTTGGATTATTTCCACTTTGGGCTATTACGAATGATACTGTTGTGAACATTTGCATGCAAAGTCTTTGTGTGGACATATGTTTTCATTTTTGGGGGGTAGGGAGACTAGATTGCTGAATTGTGTGGTAAATTCATATTTAGTTTTTAAGGAACTACTGAACTTGTAGTATGTCTGCGCCCTTTTACAGTCCTAGAGCTTTGTGAGGGCTCCACACTGAGGAGGCTCCAGATCCTCACCAACACTTGTAATCGTCAATGCATTTTTATTACTGTCATTCTAGTGTATGTGACATCTCATTGTGGTTTTAATTTGTATATTTCTAATGACTCATGTTGTTGACTGAGCATCTTTTCATGTGTTTATCAGCCAATCCTATATCTTTATTTGGTGAAATATCTATTCAGATGTGTTGCCCATTTTAAAAATTGGGTTGTTTTCTTTCCATTGAGTTATGAGTCTTTTATATATATATTCTAGATACAAATCCTTTATCATATATGATTTGGAAATATTTTCTCGCAGTCTGTAGTGTATTATACATCACTTTTAAGATATCCTTAACATTAAGAAACTAACAGTGTGGATAATAATCCTGGTAGTGACAGAGGTTTGGATTCCTGAAGCCTGAAAGACTAACTGCTGTCCCCCCTGGGTGCGTGCTGCATCATTTACAAAAACTGTAGGCCGGGCGCGGTGGCTCAAGCCTGTAATCCCAGCACTGTGGGAGGCCGAGGCGGGTGGATCACGAGGTCAAGAGATCGAGACCATCCTGGTCAACAAGGTGAAACCTCGTCTCTACTAAAGATACAAAAATTAGCTGGGCATGGTGGCGCGTGCCTGTAATCCCAGCGACTCAGGAGGCTGGGGCAGGAGAATTGCCTGAACCCGGGAGGCGGAGATTGCGGTGAGCCGAGATCGCGCCATTGCACTCCAGCCTGGGTAACAAGAGCGAAACTCCGTCTCAAAAAAAAAAAAAAAAAAACTGTAGAGCACCCGTTGTGAGTGCAGTTGTAATTGCTTATAGAGTTTTAGAATTGGAAGGCATGTAGAGGACATGTAGTCTGGCACATTGCCTCAGTAAGTAAATCAGTATAAACTTTTTTTTTTTTTTTTAAGACGGGTTTTCACCATGTTGGTCAGGCTCATCTTGAACTCCTGACCTCAGGTGATCCGCCCGCCTTGGCCTCCAAAGTGCTTGGATTATAGGTGTGAGCCACGACCGCCGGCCATTATGAGCTTTTAAGAATTTTTGTTTTCTTCTGTAGTGGGTCTGTTGTGGGTATGTTCAACATGACAGGGGAAAGAAGGGGAATGGCATCCCCTGAGATTGTGATGAAATGGCTTTCATTATCTTTAAATCAAAGTGAGATGCCAGTAATAGGATATATGTATATATGTACATGTGTCTCTGTGTGTATGTAAATAAACATGCTGGGAGGAGGAGGTGATTCAGCCAGGGACTTGGTAAGGAAACAAAAGAATAACTGGAACTTTCTTTAGTGATGAAAACTGTTTACAAACAAACCATCAAAGCCAAAATGTGAATTCTGGTAGTAGCCTGATTCTTCCTAAGAAAATGTTGATGTAACAATTGTAGTGGCAGAGATTGTTTTGGTCCATTCTAGATCCTCTTTTATTTTTTATTTTGGTCTGGTTGGGGGTTTTCCCTCCACTCAGGTTGCTCTTATCCACCACTAGACTGGCTGCCTTTTATTCCATAGCAGACAGTCCTTAAATCTTTGCATATGTCCTTATTCAAAAATTAACTGTCATCAGTTTTTTTCTGCAGAAAACACTTTTTTAATATCTTATATTAGAATGCCCTGCACCTGCAA
This sequence comes from Cebus imitator, assembly GCF_001604975.1. Classification (NCBI taxonomy): domain Eukaryota; kingdom Metazoa; phylum Chordata; class Mammalia; order Primates; family Cebidae; genus Cebus; species Cebus imitator. Next base: position 575,524 of record NW_016107670.1, read on the forward strand.
TGACTGGTTGATGCAGTTTCCTTTCTCTCTCCTCTGTTCCCATTTGGTAGAATAAATCAGTTCCTGCTTGAATCCTGAGCTGATAATGTTCTCTCCATTTCCCAGAAGTGTGGACACTATGAAAATCACATGCCATTAAACACTACCCCCAAACACAACTAGTGGAATTAATGGTTCCTCATTAAATAAATGCCCAATGTGATACTGGGCAGTGGTCCCAGAAATGAATGTACCTTAGAATCACCTGTAACATGTATTTAAAATACAGATTCCCTAGCTCCACAGGCAAAGCTCCCCCGCGATGTGACACCCTGATACAGTTCAGGAAGCCACTAAGGCGGGCCAAAATGGCTCAGCAGGCAAAGGTCTAAGCTGCCAGTGTATGTGTCATTACAGCATGCTTAGCATAGCTAGGAGGATGGGCTCACACCCAGCCCCACAGCTGTTGAGCTACAGACTCGGGCACAAGGCTATCTAAATGGCAGATGTGGGCCACAACTGTTAGGGATAAGCCAGCCATATTTGGGAAAATCTTACTGTAAGGGGCAAGTGTGAGTAGTATTTAGAAGCCACAGGGAAATACAGCAACAGTAAATCTTGTGTTATAGGAGGGATGTGGAAGAAAGTGATAAACTACTGACCAAGGTGTCTTCCGATTGGATGACTTGCCACCATATGGGCCAGGCAGGTTGCAGCAGCTCTGCCTTTGGGAGGTGGCTGGAGAATGGGAGGGGAGAGAGGCATGTTGAAGACAGATGCACCCTTTCCTGAGCAGGCATTAGCGTTCAGGCTGCCAAAAGGAACCCCACAGCCTGTTTCCCATCCCTCTTGTCCTCATCAAGCATTGGTCCTCATGTATCTGCTCTGCTTCCACTTTCTCAGGATGCTGATATTTTCACAAATACATTTATGGAAAAGAGTTACCTCGCCTACCTCTCCAAACATCTACTGGTTTTACATTTTTGTTGCAGGGGAGTGATCTCTTTACATAGCTTCAAATGGCATAACATTCAGCAGGATCCAAGTTTGGATATATCTGATGAGAGGAAAGTAATTGTGAGGCTTTTGTTCTAATTACAACTTTGTCACTACCTGACTCCATGACTCCAGCAAATTGCTTCGACTGTCTGGCCTGCAGTTCTTCCTTGCATGAAATAACAGACTTGTCTAGATTGGTGGTTCTTATCATGTGGTTTCTGGACTAGCAGCATCAGTATTACCTGGGAAACTTGTTAGAAATGCAAATTCTTGGACTCTGCCCTAGACCTACTGAAACATACTCTGTGGGCGGGGCCCAGCACAGCAATCTGTGTTTGAAATGCGATTCTGATTATTTGACAAAAGTTTGCAAGTCACTGATCTAGATAAGTAGTTCTTAGCCTTGACTGCTCATTAAAATCATCTGGGCAGCTTTTATAACCTACCAATCCTGTCCTCTTCCTCCAAAGATTTTGACTGAAATGGTTTCACGTGGGGTCCGTGGTTATGTGGTTATAGTGGACGTCTAGGTGCTGTGTGAGGTCTTCAAAACTAAAAGTCAGTGTTTCCCAGTTGTAAATGGATACGTCTAGACCTGGCCTTCTCAAGCTACTAGGTGTTGCTATAATAGAGAAGAAAAGGCATTTTCAAAACTGTCTTTGGATGTGGACAAGGAGGAGGAAAATGTACTTCTTAACTTCTAATAAGAGATTATTCTGTAATTTTTATCTGAGTGCAATTTGCTAAATACTCATTTGCAACTTTAAATTTATTTACAGAAATTAAATGCCCATGACAGAAGAAATAAAGAAATTGTGATATATGTTTACAATAAAATACTTTTTAGCAATAATAATAAATTAACTAGTGACACACATTGAAGAAGTAATATATCATTCCTTTAACTGAAAATCAAACACAGGTAAAACTAATCTATGGTGATTGGGGTCAGGATCATGATTACCCTTGGGGGTAGGGTGGTAATAATTAGAAGCCAGCACAAGGGAACCTTCCAAAGTGCTAGAAATGTTCTACTTCTTGACCTGGTGATAGTTATGTACATATACACTGCACATATATATGCACTGAGCTGTACTTTTAAATTTGCACACCTTACTGTATATATGTTACTCGTCAGTAATAAAGATTTACAAAAAATAAAATGTAATCCTCAAGTGGAGAATCCCACTATCGCTTGGTAGATATGCCAACTACCTTGGTATTTGTGCCATCTGTGGTCACTAAAAGATGAACATAGCACTTTGATTTCATGTTGACATTAAGTTAAAATGTATATATCAATGTCTGTCATCCCAAATTGAGAAGGGAATAGCATGGACTCTATTTATTTAAAGATTTAGTTTGTTTTGAATATTTGCATGCCTGTAGGACCCACATTCTGCAGCAATACCCATGGGTGATTTCATCTCTTATCAAAACCATCTGCTATCTCTTCTTTATTCCTCAAATCTTGTAATAGGATCTAAGAAGTAAAACTGCCTGCTCTTCACTATCTGCAGAAAAAGACCTCACCCCTTCTCCTGTCAGTGACAGGAGGTCAAATGCATCCTAACAAATCAAGGTGAGATTAAAAAAAAAATTACTCTAGCAGACAGAAACAAGTCCCTGCAAATTGCAATAAGCCACTGACTATTTAAACAAGGCATATTAGAAAGGCATTCAGAGAAGACAAATGTGTTAGGGAAATGAAAACCAGAGTCACTTAGCAGAATGCAGAAAAATCCTTTGGAAAGTGAGTCTTATCATAATAGATGGGAAATTACCATCCATCACTCAGCTATCACTTTAAAGCCACAGGCTGGGTGATTTCACTTCAGGGAGAACATCTTAAGCACTGTTCATCAAAAGCACAGGCTGGACTGGTTGATGTCTACCTATGAAATCATTCAAAGAAGCCAAAATCTTTGTTCATGGGCTACTGTGCCTGGTTCCCTTTAGAGTGATTCTAAGAACTAGTGATGTCTGCCTCCTGCTTGCATAGGTCTTTAAGAAGAGAGACTATGTCCTACTAAAACCCCATGTTTTAGCTCAATGCTTAGCAGTAGAGCATGATGGTTAGGCGTGTTCATGAGCCTGACTCTTCCACTTGCTGAGGCATTCATCTCAATGTCACATGGGACTGCAAAAGCATCTACCTCATCAGCTTGTTGTAAGAATTTAAAAAACAGATACAAAATGCTTAGAAATGATGACTGGTACCCAGTAAGCACTATATAAGATTCAGCTGGTTGGACACAGTGGCTCACACCTGTAATCCCAGCACTTTGGGAGGCTGAGGCAGGTGGATCACAAGGTCAGGAGTTCAAGATCAGCCTGGCCAAGATGGTGAAACCCGATCTCTACTATAAGCTACAAAAATTAGCCAGGCACAGTGGCAGATGCCTGTAATCACAGCTACTTGGGAGGCTGAGGCAGGAGAATCACTTGAACCCAGGTGGCGGAGGTTGTAGTGAGCAGAGATCGTGCCACTTCACTCCAGCCTGGGTGACAGAGTGAGACTCCATCAAAAAAAAAAAAAAAAAGATTCAGCTTATGATTGTCAGCAAATGTGTAAAATCTTTCAGAAAAAGAAATGGTATCACATCCATTTGTCTTGTAACATGCATTTATTAGCATCTCGTCTATTAATTAGCTGCATTTTTAAGTTTTGTTTTTTAAACGGAGTCTTGCTCTGTCACCAGGCTGAAGTACAGTGGCACGATCTTGGCTCACTGCAATCTCCACCTTCCAGGTTCACGCGATTCTCCTGCCTCAGCCTCCTGAGTAGCTGGGACTACAGGTGGGAGGCACCACACCCAGCTAATTTTTGTATTTTTTGTAGAGACAGGGTTTCACCATGTTGGCCAGGATGGTCTTGATTTCTTGAGCTTGTGATCCACCTGCCTCAGCCTCCCAAAGTGCTGGGATTACAGGCATGAGCCACCATGCCCAGTCTTACTTTTTATTTTTATTTTTTTTTTGAGACAGGGTATCACTGTGCTGCCCAGGCTAGAGTATAGTGGCATGGCCATGGCTCACTGCAGTCTCAATCTCCCTGGCTCAAGTGATCCTCCCACCTAACCTCCCAAGTAGCTGGGACCACAGGTGCACACCACCACACCTGGCTAATTTTTAAATTTTTTTTGTAGAGATAGGGTCTCATGGTGTTACTCAGGCTGGTCTCAAACTCCTGGGCTCAAGCAATCCTTCTGCCTTGGCCTCCGAGAGTGCTGAGATTAAAGTAAAAATGTGGCCATCACACCCAGCCACATTTTTACTTTATTTTTAACACATGTAAAATTACTTGTCATAAGTACGTGTATACAAACAAGAAATTCATTCACCAAACAACAAATACTTCCTGAATAAAAGGTCTTTCTAGGCACTGAAGATGAAACCAGAGAGAAGGGAAGGCAGGGATTCGGAAATCAATTAGACACTATTTCTAATCCTACGGAGGATAAATAAGAACAAAGAACTATAATGCAGGGCAAGAGTCCAGTGTGGCAAGAGGCACAGCAATACCACGTTCACGCTTATCATCACATGCAAGGAATTCTGTTTGCTACCTGCCCAGCATCTATTCCTATCTTCTGGTTTAGAAGCCTTATTTTCCTCAGGGAACCACCCCCTCAGCTCTCATTTCCCATGGTTCGGGGGGGTGCTGACTTCAATCAGACTCCAGCTTGAGCCGGTGATCAGGCCTGGATGAGCAAAGAATTAAGTCCTCTTCAGTACAGCAACCGGGTTCAATGGTGTATGTGTGACGAAAGACAGGCCCATGATTCAATTCTGGGACTTCTGTGCATGCACTAAAGTCAAGTTGGCGGGTACAGTGGCTCACACCTGTAATCCCAGCACTTTGGGAGGCTGAGGCGGGTGGATCACCCGAGGCCAGGAGTTTGAGACCAGCCTGACCAACATGGTGAAACCCCATCTCTACTAAAAATGCAAAAATTAGCTGGGTGTGGTGGCAAACGCCTGTAATCCCAGCTACTGGGGAAGCTGAGGCAGGAGAATCCCTTGAACCTGGGAGGTGGAGGCTGAAGTGAGCCAGGATTGCACCACTGCACTTCAGCCAGAGCAACAGATCAAGACTCCACCTCAAATAATAAAATAATAACAACAAGTAAAAAGTCAAGTTGGCCAGGCCTGGTGGCTCATGGCTGTAATCTCAATGTTTTGGGAAGTTGAGGTGGGCAAATCACTGTAGCTCGGAAGTTCCAGGGTGGTCTGGAAGTTCTGGAGTGAGCCACCATGACTGGTGGACTTTTTTTAAATTGAGCCAACAAAGTCCTTGGTTTTACTTATTCCAGATGGGTTTTTCTGTTGCTCACAACTTGAAGGATCTAGAATAAATGAGGAAATAAAAAGTTCTAAATCCCCAATTATTTATTTGGCCTTGATGAAAGTTGCAACTAGAGATCAAACTTTTAATCATAGGAACTTGAGAAAATAAAAAACTTCTATTGGCACAATTGCTTTGAGGATACAAAGCACTAAGCTATCCAGTAACATTTTGGCATAAGAAAACAAGCTGGAAAGACCTTCAACAACACCAAGGATACAAATATTATTAGCAGGTTGGGGAAATTATATCCTGATTTAAACATTGTGTATCTGATCATCATGAATGGATTTCCACTTGCTAGAAGTTCTCCTGGTGCATCCTGATTTGTTAATGGTTTATGGTTCTACAACTCCCGACTTTGAGCCTATATACTTGCTTTATTCATTTGTTGTGGGAAACTGAATTCAAATTCACTTATCACCCTTGGAGTAGTGAAACCAGGAACTGTTATGTAACTTCACTGATCCTGTCATAATTGACTAAGCTGGCATAAAAGATTGGATCCTTTTAGAGATAAGAAAAATATTTTTGTTCTTGCATATGTTATGCAAGTAGAAACAATTATAAGATAGTGAGATTTATTTTTACCTTGTCCATTGACTTCTTTGGTCTTGCCTTCCATTTAACTATATGAGGAGCTTAAGACAGGTTATAATCATCCTAACTTTAGAGACAAGAAAAAGGTAAAGAGAGAGAGAGCAGGACTCTAGTGGCAAAACAGAGCAGACTGAACGCAGTGCTTTGGTAATTAACAAGAACTCACAACCTTGCCAGCCTGACCTGGTCTCTCCGCCTTGGCTCCCACGCAGGTATTGCTCCCTGAATGTAATTGAAAGTAATGAAGCTACATGTGTCTAAACTCTCAATTAATTGTTCTGTGAATTCCAAGTCAATCTGGAAGATGTTAGTGTATTTTGTTATTCCTAATGAGACTCCCCTATTAAGTAATTCAAGGTAATTTACATCTTGTATACAGTTTAGCTTCACTGCATTTCCTTCGGTGGTAATAAATAACTTCTGAAATACATATAATGACCATGGAAGGGCTGGTGGTATTATTGAGCATCCACACACTGCTTTTTCGATGTACTTTGTTTTTTAATGCTATACGAATGTATGTTTTTGTTTGGTATTATGATCACTAAAGGCTGTTTTCATATATCAGATTATGAGAAGGATCAGTCTGTTAAACTGACCACATTAAACACAATGTTGTGAATAACTTATGCTAATGTGGTAGGGCTGTATTTTAGGAATGCATTTAAGGATGCAATCTCTCAGCAGAAAAAACAGTCAGTAAAAAATATGAGGCTGCTTAATGCTACTGTCAGTAAATTGTGCAGCAGTAATCAGTAGCCTCATAAGAAACTCATGGCTATGGCCGGGCACAGTGGCTCACACCTGTAACCTCAGCACTTTGGGAGGTGGGCAGATCACTTGAAGTCAGGAGTTTGAGACCAGCCTGACCAACACGGTGCAATCCCGTCTCTACTAAAAATACAAAAAAAAAAAAAAGGAAGAAAGAAATTTATGGCCAGCTAATACCAGATAGAGATTAGTCATCTCTATTTCAGTGTTTCTAAAGGTGTTCTGCATCCTGAAGCAACCAGAGTTGGTTCTCTTACAACCATTTTGGGTATTTGTGACTTGGAAGTGAGGCACCAGTGCTCACAGGGCATGCTTTATGAACTTACAGTGGCTGGTTATGCTGGAAGGAAGATAGGAAGAAAACAGGGGAGCAGGCTAATTCCAGATGCCCAGTGGGAAGACAGGCCCTTTTCTCACATGGTTGTGATTCCCTGCTGTTGTGGTTTGGTGATGACCAGTTCAAAGATGCCAAAGAGAACTCTGGCCTGAAGCAGTGCTTCTCAAAGTGTGGTTGGTTTCTAGTGCATGCAGGGACTCTGGTTCATTGAGATAAAATACACATGCAATTTACTATTTTTACAATTTTAAAGTGTACAATTCAGTGACATTTACTAAATTCACAATTTTGTACAACCATCTCCACTATCTCATTCCAGAACATTTCATTGGCCCACAGGAAACTCCATGCCCATTAAGCAGTTACTTTCCAACACTCCCAACCCCCATGCCTTAGAACCACCAATCTGCTTTCTGTCTCTATAGATTCTGGACATTTCACATAATGGAATCATACAACATATGGCCCTTTTTGTCTTTCACTTAGCACAGTGTTTTCACGTTTCATCCATATTTTAACAAATATCAGTACTTACTTTTTATGACCAAATAATTTGTTGTACCACATTTTTTTATCCATTCATCAGGTGGCATGTATTTTAGTTGTTTCTGCCTTTTGGCTATTGTGAATAGTGCTGCTATGAATATTCATATATAAGTTTTTGTTTGAACACTTGCTTTTAATTCTTTTGGGTAGAAAGTATAGGCATTAATCTCTGCTCACTCAAAAGGAGGTGACCAAATATCCTAAATTCTTCAACCATTCAACAAATATTTACTGAAAACCTACTCTATAGCTGCCTAGAACGCCAAGCCCTGGGAATACAAACTGCAATGAATAAGACAGGCATCATCCCTGTCCTCCTTGGGAATAACACAAAATTCAATAAGTGAGTAAAACACAGACTTGACAGCATTTAGGATTAGGAATTCCTTTTCTATATGCTATTAAAGGAAAGTAAAAGCTGGTCACAGAGCACCTGGGCAAGATGCTCTAACTGGATGCTTTCAGATGAAACCAGCAAACACAACAAAGCACAGTCACATCTGTCACCTTACATCATAAGCCTCAAGTAGGGAGGTTCCCAAGTGGGTCCGGTGGGCAGCTCAACATCATCAAGGATCTAGGCTTTCTCCATCCTTCTGCTCTGCAATCCTCCTGGCCACACTAAGGAACAGCCACCCCAGACATCATGTTCTCTCATGGAACAAGGACCAAGAAACAGAAGTGGGGGTTGGGAGTGTTGGAAAGTAACTGCTTAATGGGCATGGAGTTTCCTGTAGGCCAATAAAATGCTCTGGAATGAGATAGTGGAGATGGTTGTACAAAATTGTGAATTTAGTAAATGTCACTGAATTGTACACTTTAAAATTGTAAAAATAGTAAATTGCATGTGTATTTTATCTCAATGAACCAGAGTCCCTGCATGCACTAGAAACCAACCACACTTTGAGAAGCACTGTTTCAGGCCAGAGTTCTCTTTGGCATCTTTGAACTGGTCATCACCAAACTACAACAGCCAGATTCCTTCTCAACCCCTTCTTAGGTGCAAGAGAAACTTTCCCAGAATACTTCTCAGATCTGTTCTGCCCAAATTGCCCCACAGCCTATTCCTAAACCAGTTACTGAGAAGGAATTGGAATCAGGTGCTATGAATAATTTATGATTAATCAAGTTGGAGTCTGGAAGGGGCCGCTTCCCCTGGGGAATATGATGCCTGAACAAAATAAAGGCTCTGGAAAAATGTAGGAGGGAAAAAGAATGGCTGTAGGATAGGCAGCCAAGCGTGTCTGCATCAGTGCCCATGCTAGATTTCCTGGAGGAAGTCCAGTCCAGCGTTCTCTAAACTCCAGGCCTCAAATGAGTATCTCGAAAGAAAACAAATATCCAAACCTCAACGTGTCCAAGACTGAATTCATCATTCTCATGAAAGTAGTCTCTTCCAGTGGTGACTAATACTACCACCAGATGCTGGAGCCAGGAAAATAAGAGCCACCATACCTTCTTCTTCCTCATCACTACATCTAGCTCATCACCAAGTCTCTGAATCCGTCCACTCTCTTCACCTCCACCGCCACCATCCTAATCCAAGTCACTATCAGCAATTCCCTGGAGCTTTGTAACAATCATGTTTGGCTTCCCTGCGTCCATTTGTATTTCTCTCCAAACTATTAGTTCACAGTGCAGGTCGGGTGGCCTTTTCAAACACAAATCTGCTCATGTTCAAAACTTGCTTCCCACTGCTCTTAGAATAGGGACGACTTTGAGCTTGAATAGGCTGTGCCCACCTCGAGACTGCTGCACTTGCTGTTCCTCTTGCGGCCCCTTGTCACCCCTCTATCTCGGCTTAACTGTCACTTGCCAATTAGGTCAGGTCCCTCTGCTGCAAGCCCGTAGAGAGCTCTGCGCCTGTCCTTCAGGGCACTTTTTCTCCATCTACAGACTCAGACCTGTGCAAACACGGAGCTACTATTTCCCACAGCATAACGCCTCGCACACAGTAAGTGCGCAATATGTAGCTGTTGAGCGGCTAAATGTATACATAACCTCAAAGCAGAGTGGCCGATAACAAATATGGACGCAGTCCGGGGAGAACACACACGCAGCCGAACCCCCACCACCAGTCCGCACCGCCGGGACAGCTGCGGAGTCTCCGGTCAGTGGCTCCACCCCTGGGCCCCGCCCCTCCCTGCTGAGCGGAGGGGGCGGGGCTCAGGTCGCGTGACTTAACGGCAGCCGGTCGGTGATTGAGCCTCCAGGCGAGCCGGCTCGGAAAGGGGGCGTTTCCCCGCGCGCTGATTGGCTGTCGGGCGAGGCGTGGCAGGCGGGGGCGGGCTTAACTGTCACTTGCCAGTTAAGTAGGGCCGGGAGGGCGGCGGCGGCTGAGCGGGCAGCGTGGGTCCTTGCTGCCGGCTTCGCTGAGACGCGCTCGCGTGGGCCGCCCGCCCGACCCGCTGTGGCATGAAGGGCGCTGTGGGGAGCCCCGCGGCCGCTGCCGGCGCCGTGATGCAGGAGAGTTTCGGCTGCGTGGTGGCCAACCGCTTCCATCAGCTGCCGGACGACGAGTCGCACCCGTTAGACATCCTGCGCGAGGCAGAGCGCCAGCAGCAGCTGCAGCGCAAGAGGCGCGAGGAGGCGGCGGGGCGGCCGGAGGGAGTCGCAGAAGGAGCGCAAGACCCTCCCGGCGCCTGGAGAGCAGGGGCCCGACAGCCCTGGGGGTGGCCTGCAGGCGACGGGTACGCGGGGAGAACGGGGGAGCGGGCCACGGCGCGCCCCGCTGTGAGGCTGGGGTCCCGAGGCCGGTTCCCGGAGGCGGGGCCGGGGAAGACCCGGGAGAGTTGAGGGTCCTGGTGGCCGCCGAAGGTAGGAGGAGAGGGGCGGGGGTCACACCCCTTCCAGCCCTCACCAGCCAGATGCAGGGCTCGGGGGAAAGCGCAGGCTTGGCGTGGGGTGGAGCCTCTAAACCCTGGCACTGAGCCTTTACGGCAAGTTGGACAAAGTTGAGGGAGGTTGCCGGGGTGGCGTGGGGGTGGCGAACGCTGAGGTCGTTACCCCGGGGCGCCCACATCTAAGCTGGCGGGGACCTTCTCCATCCTCCAGCCCAGCCTCTGCAGGATTGAGGTCGGAGCCACCCGAACTCGCGGTAGGGAGGAGGAGGGCGCCCGGCCCCGGGGCTGGGGGTCTCTGTGATGCGGGAGGCCTGGGCGACCGCGGGGCGGCCTGTGACGTCTGGGCCCGGGCAGGCGGGCGGGGGTCCCTGGCGCGGTCCGACCTGGCGCCTTCGCCCCTTCCCCGTCCGGTAGCGTCCGTCAGGCAGCGGGGCATCGTATTTCATTACTTCGTGTGGTGTTGATGGGATGTGGAACTTATAAATAACTTAAGGCTGCTTTAAGAAAAGCGTTTTTAACCTTTCCATCAAGAATATTCGGAGTTCCCCACTCGCTGTTGAGCAAGCAAAGCCAGTGCGCAGCGTGGTGTCCTGCTGCCTGCGGTCGGGGAGGGTGCTTGAGAGTTCATTCTCTCACCTGTCTAGCAATCTACATAAACCCTTGAGTGAGCCTTGCTCAGTAAGTTCATTCTTGAAGTCATGAGAGGTCGTTTCAGTTTTGGTTTTCCTAGCCTTTTAGTATTATGTTTGTTGAACCAAAGCTCTACTTTATTTTGTGGGAAATCTTACTGTAATTTTTATTGTATTCTGTTTCTTTACATGGGCTTGGTTTAGATGGTGATGAATGCATGTGCCGGCCTTTTATTGGAAAGGTTAGTGAAATGCAGTGCTTGCATTCTCCACTTGGAGCTGCTGATCCAGCACAGAGAAACAAGCCCAATTCGTGGCAGTGTTGATCTCTTAGTACTAAATTGTGAGGAGAAAATTGGATGCTGATTATCTTTGTTGTGGGAGGTTTGGGAGGGAGAATGAGATGTTTGCCTGAAACTGATAATTATTCTAATTATCTTTGTTTTGGGGGGTTTGGGAGGGAAAATGAAATGTTTACTTCATATTGATAATTATTCTAATAAGTTGCCAGTTGTATTTAACAGTTTTCAGTTTATACTGTTGGAAAAGGCTTTTACATGGTGTACAGTAGATGTCCTATTTTAAGTTTGATGAACTACTAATTTAATTGACACAATTAAAAAATAACTTGGAGGGGCTGGGTGCAGTGGCTCACGCCTGTAATCCCAGCACTTTGGAGGCTGAGGCCGGCGGATCATGAGGTCAGGAGTTCGAGACCAGCCTGATCAACATGGTGAAACTCCCTCTACTAAAAATACAAAAATTAGCCGGGCATGGTGGCAGGTGCCTGTAATCCCAGCTACTGGGGAGCCTGAGGCAAGAGAATAGCTTGAACCCAGAAGGCGGAGGTTGTAGTGAGCTGAGATTGTGCCACTGTACTCCAGCCTGGGTGACAGAGTGACACGCCATCTCAAAAAAACAAAAAGCAAAAAACCCGAAACAACAACAACAAAATTGGAGGAAGCAGAAAGGTGGGATAAGCACCTAAGTAATTGTGTAGTTGAGTGAAGATATTAAAAGATATTTTTAAAACTGTAGGTTGGAAATAGGAAATCTGAAACTGTGTTAAAATAACTCTTTTTACACTGAGGTAAAAATATGGAAAAGTATTGTTACTGTTGACAAATTTTCTGATGAGTGTTATGTCATGACCTATTATAATTTTCAACTTGTTAGATAATTAACTTTCATAGTGGCTTTTTCTACCTTACATTTTGAACGCCTTTTCCAATTCTGAACGCTTAATGCATGTGCACCCAGACCTGATGTTGCTCACTTCTGGGCACCTGGGGACAAGTATCAGTGACAGTGGGGGCTGTGTGGTGGCTCATGCCTGTTATCCAGCATTGGGAGGCTAGGTGGGAGGATCACTTGAGCTCAGGGGTTCAAGACTAGACTGGGCAACAAAATGAGACCTATCTCTACCAAAAAAAAAAAAAATTAGCTGGGTGTGATGGTGCATGCCTATGGTCTGAATCTGAGCTACTCAAGAGGCTGAGGTAGGAGCATCACTTGAGTCCCAGGGGTCAAGGCTGCAGTGAGCTATTATCATACCACTGCACTCCAGCCTGGGTGACAGACCCTGTCAAAAAAAAAAGTGTCATTATCTTGATATGTCCTCAATAAAAGCATAATGCTCTGCTGAGTGCAGTGGCTCATGTGTGTAATCCTAACACTCTGGGAGGTTGAGGCAGGTGGATCACCTGAGGTCATTCAAGACCAGCCTGGCCAACATGGCGAAATCCCGTCTCTAGTAAAGATACAGAAAAATTAGGCAAGCATGGTGGCACCGGCCTGTAATCCCAGCTACCTAGGAGGCTTGAGAATTGCTTGAAACCAGGTATCGGAGGTTGCAGTGAGCTGAGATTGTGTCACTGCACTCCAGCCTGGCAGCCTGGATGACAGAGTGAGAATGTTTCAAAAAAAAAAAAAAAAAAAAAAAAAAAAAAGGCAGCTGAGTGTGGTAGCTCATGCCTCAGTACTTTGGGAGGCCAAGATGGGTGGATCACCTGAGGTCAGGAGTGCAAGACCAGCCTGGCCAACATGGTGAATCCCTGTCTTTACTAACAATGCAAAAAACTTAGCTGAACGTGGTGGCAGGCACCTGCAATCCCAGCTACTGAGGAGGCTGAGAAGGTAGAATCACTCGAACCTGAGAGTTGGAGGTTGCGGTGAGCCAAGATCATGCCACTGCACTCCAGCCTGGGTGATAGAGTGAGACTCTGTCTCAAAAAAAAATAAAGCTGGGTGCGGGAGCTCATACCTGTAATCCCAGTACTTTGGGAGGCCAAGGCAGGCAGGTCACTTGAGGTGAGGAGTTCGAGACCAGCCTGGCCAACATGGTGAAACCCCATCTCTACTAAAAATACAAAACTTAGCTGGGCATGGTGGCACGTGCCTGTAATTCCAGCTACTCAGGAGGTGAGGCATGGAGAATTGCTTGAACCCGGGAGGCAGAGGTTACAGTGAGCCGAGATCATGCCACTGTACTCCAGCCTGGGCGACAAGAGTGATACCCTGTCTCAAAAACGATAAATAAATAAAGCGTTATGCTCTATTTATGATAACATCTTGTCCATATCCTAAACATATCACAAGCTCAGATTGTGACCTCACTACAGTATACAAATTGAATTTAAATATTTCTAGGTTATGGGACATTAAAATTATAGTATGTTGAATTTAGATCTTTTGGGCGACTTTTCACTCTTGAAAAAAATACCTTGTTGACAAGGAATAAATTATACAATTTATGTTAGTGATGTCATAAACATGATTTTTGCTTTAAAATGAGACCAATTGGCCGGGCGCAGTCGCTCACGCCTGTAATTCCAGCACTTTGGGAGGCCGAGGCAGGCAGATCACAAGGTCAAGAGATCGAGACCATCCTGGCCAACATGGTAAAACCCCGTCTCTACTGAAAAATACAAAAGTTAGCTGGGCGTGGTAGCGCGCCTGTAGTCCCAGCTATTCGGGAGGCTGAGGCAGGAGAATTTCTTGAACCCGGGAGGTGGAGGTTGCAGTGAGCCAGGATTGCGCCACGGCACTCCAGCCTGGCGCCTGGTAACAGAGCAAGACTCTATCTCCCGCCCCCGCCCAAAAAAAATGAGACCAATTGAGATTTCTGTACCCAGATGATAAAGTTTTGGTAGAAAATATTAAATGGGAAAATAAAGGCTGGACAGAGTGGCTCATACCTGTAATCCCAGCACTTTGGAAGGCTGAGGCAGGTGGGTCACAAGGTCAAGAGA
>NW_016107670.1:590476-595428 GCF_001604975.1 Cebus imitator
TTGAATAAATGTAATATTTTATAGTTATGCAACCAATGTGAAGAGTAATTTGTACTAAGAAAAACTGAAACTATTATTGTAAAAATTGCACATAGTGAGATCTTTTAAATTTATACAAAAAAAGATAGACTTTTGAAGATTAAAGAGGTGAGAAAGTTCTCCACAATGTATTTACCAAGTATCAGATGGCTTCAAACTTAGACTTTGCTTCAGATGTTTAAAGCATTAAAACCAGAGGGAAGTAAAGCAAGGCCAGAGGAAAAGACCAGAGTCTCTGGTTCCAGCATGGCATCTAAGTGCCAGACTCTCAGGGGACAAAAGAGATATCCTCAAGTATTGGCTGACTCTCTCGGGCAAGTTGGCAAATAGCAGGTTTTGATTCATATTCAAGAAGTTATAATTGCAAGTCTATATATCTCATAGAATAGCAGGAAAATCTGTTTTCAAAATAAAAATATAAACACTACAAACTTTAAAAACAAAAACCTTGGCCAGGCACGGTGGCTCATCCATACAATCCCAGTAATTTCAGGAGGCTGAGGTGAGATGTTTAAAGCATCCATGTAATTTCAGGAGGCTGAGGTGGGTGAATTGCTAGAAGCTGGGAGTTTGAGACCAGCCTGGCCAACATGGTGAAACCCTGTCTCTACTAAGAATACAAAAATGAGCTGGATGTGGTGGTGCATGCCTGTGATCCCAGCTTCTCGAGAGGCTGAGGCACAGAATTGCTTGAGCCTGGGAAGCAGAGGTTGCAGTGAGATGAGATTGCACAGTGCACTGCACTCCAGCCTGTGTTACAGAGTGAGACTCTGTCTCAAATATAAACAAATAAATAAAAACAAAAACCTTAGTAGTATGCCAGTGATAAGCCATAGTTGCCGTGGTTTTATGTGCAGTTGGGATTCTAAAAGTACAGTCTGAAATGTAGGATATTCTTTCATTTTCTAGATAAGGCTTACATACTGTGTTTTTGTCAAGCTGCTTTTGTGAACTGTAGCTTGTTTAGTAAAATATACCCATGACTGTCACAGCTTTTGGGAGGTGCCTGTAATTATAGGTGAGCTTAGTTTGTCATATACTTTCTAGGATATAGGGAAAGCATGATTTAATAGTAATGTTCTATTAAAAAGTAGTAGACTGTGGGCAGTTGTAGTATCAACAACTTAAAATTTACAAGTACATGTAAAGTTTAATACTCTCGCAGACATTGTCTTCCAGCTCTCTGCTTTGATTTTCTGGTAGGCCAGAAGCGGACTCCTAGAAGAGGGGAGCAGCAAGGATGAAATGATAGCTGTGGGCCCGAGGGGACGCTTGAAAGAGCCGAGCAGAGACCCTACAGGGAATACCGACCCTATGAGACCAAGAGGCAGGTGGACTTCACAGCTGAGAAGTTTGTAGATGAAAAGTCTGTGCTGCAGTTCTCGGCAAGGTGGGTGGGGAACCGGAAAGGTTTTCAAAAAATGCTACTTCTACTGGCCACTGCTTTTTGTGGTGCCAGTCCTAGGAATGTTTTCCTAATTTATGTGCAGTTCATGTTAACTTAGATGATGGGAGGGATCTTCCCTTTGCCTCATAGATGACTTTACATCTTGGTTCAGAAAATGATTGTACAATTAAAAGTGAATTGCTTATCGGTAACTGTCAAGAGCACTTGTAAAAAGAAATTACACAGGAGTATGTTAAACTGGTTAAGTTTTCTTTTGAAGTTCTAGATTAGACATAATTTTGGACTAGGGATATAATTATGGTTTTGATTTAGTATTACTAATTTAGACTGCTCAATGGATTGAAATAAATTCCTACCTCCGCGGTCAGGTCAATAGGCTACCATGATGAGATTTGAAGAAAAGTCTGTCTGATGTGTAATACCAATTTCTGGCGGGCATGTTGAAACAAAAACAGCATTGGTTTTCTCTACATCCCTTTCATCCTTTGCCCCCAAGCCCAGGGAGTTGTCACGGGGGGGGGGGGTACTTTGTGATGTCAAAGCCATCCTAGGACTGCCATTGGCTGGGACACTGTATCATCAAACAAAGCTCAAGGGTGTGGCTTTGCCTTGTCACCAGGAGGGTATATATAGGGCGAGCAGGAGCTCTGGGACAGCCCACAGCAGGAGCTCTGGGACACCCCACTAGGAAGTTTCTATACAGCTGTGCAAGCCTACCCTCTTGGAAAGCATAGTATAGACATTCTGTAACATGGAACATCTAAAGGCAAGGAGTACCAGTGGGGGAAAGAGGAAGAGCCCCTGTGAGATAAAAAACAACGAAAATAACAAGGTAAGATTGTTAGGTTTTAAAGGGAAGGTGAGGGTAAAAGATAGACTCACAGATAGGGGGCGGCACTCAATAAGAAAACTAGTTACTCAGTTTTACCAGAATATTTTAGACCACTTTTCAGTTCTTCTATGTCTATAGTGAGATTCAATGGAATCCCCTCTAGGCACAGACTGGTCTTTCATTATACAAACTATTCAACACCCCACTTCACCCACTCTTTCCTGGTTATCCCTCAGTGCCCTACCCCTATCTTGGAGTGGGACATATTAAGTAAATTCCAGGCCTCCATGTAATGTGGTTCCTACAATTCTACCCCTTTTTATTTTAATACCAGAGCCCACAACTGCTTACAGGCTGGGGTACTTACGGGTATGGATGGGAGGGATCTGGGCAGTATGGTTTGCTGACCGGCAGGTTATTTATGAGATGTGCTTATGATCAGGTGGTTTGGCCCTTTTTCTGGTGGAATATCACTGTGGTGATATTCCTTAGAACTTTGCCAAGCAAGATGTGATAGAAATGTTTTTTTAGTTGAGCCTTTGACCGCCTTGTGGTGAGGTGGTTAGGCAGGATGTTTCTCACAGCCTGAACCCCCACGGAATGTTTCACTTTGACCAAGGCCTGCAAAATAACAAAGAGCTTACAAAATGGTGCAGTTTGCACTAACACAGATGACCCTAGCCATGCTCCTCTTCTTCTTCCCCATAGATCCCTACCCTATGATTCCACCTTGTTCTTCTCTGGCACAAAAGCCTTTCTCAACCTGCATTCCTTCTCATAAAACACCCCTGGCTATCCAGTCTCTATCCTATTCACCCTAAATAATGTCCTTCTGGCCTTTTCCTGTTTTCTTACCAGACACAGGAGACACCAAACAGAGTCTTAGACTCTGAACCAAACTCAAAAAGAACAAAAAAAATCAGAACAAACTTTAAAAAAGCAAAAAAAATCAGAACACCCAACAACATCAGTGTTTTACTACGGGAAGGATAAGAAAATAAATTCAAAACGAAAGAATGAACAACTTGACAACAACTCCATGGATCCAATCCAAGAGAAGAATCAAAATCCAACCATATTGGAACCAGCTTCAGAGAAGGACAAAGACCTAGACATCCATGGAGAGAACTCCATGGATCCAATCCAAGAGAAGAATCAAAATCCAACTATATTGGAAGGAGCTTCTGAGAAGGACAAAGACTGAGACATCCATGGAGAAAACTCCATGGATCCAATCCAAGAGGAGATGAATAAAAACCAAGACTCAAATAAAGAAACTTCACAGGAGGATGACTTAAAATCATGTGAAGAATACTCAGAGGAGGACGAAGACACAGAGTCTGAAAGATCTAAAGATAGAACATGGAAAAAGGATCTCAATTGATTGTTCACAGTCACAGATCGAACTCCTTGTTCTACTCTTTCCCCACTTCTCACCACTGTACTTGACTAGTCTGAAAAAAAAAAAAAGAGAAAAATCATCAGCACTGATGATGACTAAAATAAAATCAAGTCTGAGCAGCTGATAACTGTGTGTCTCTCTGCCTGTTTTCTGATGGTGGGGAGGAAGAAAAGAGAGAGGCAGGCATTTGGGAAGGGAGGGGTATGAGGTTTTGTAGGGTTGGTGGACAGACCCACAGGTTGAAAGTTAGCCAGACATTGCAAATAAGCACTAGGGGAGGACTGATTCCTGTAGACAAATTTTCTTCTTAAAATTTTATCTCACAGGAGAGGAAGAAAAGGACATGGTGTTTCTTGGAGCATGTAAATATGTAGAAGGGCATATAAAATGTTCTGTTTTGTATGTAGGTGACAGTGACACTCTTTCCCAAAGGAAGACATCAAAATCACCACCTCCAGGCCACATACATCATGGTGGTGTGAGTTGTAACTCACCCAATGCTGTGAGCAACTGAAGCCTCTCAAAAGGACCAAAAACCTCCACCCTACATAAAGTAAGACAGCACGCCATGCACACTAAAATGATGGTGTTTGGAGGCCATGGTCCCCATACTAGCACATTTTCTTGTTAAGAAACTCCAGGTGGAGCAGTAGCCTACCAAATGTGGAACACTGGGAGTGGCCATTGTCTGCTGCAGGCAATAAACGAAAGCATAGTCTACAGAGAATTTGAACACAATCATACAAGTAATTTTTATTACCACCTCCATATACCAGCATTTCCATAGAATGTCAATGATTAACAATTCTTCCCCTGGGAAAAAAATACTGTGGTTTTGGCATCAAGTGTAGAGGGCTGAGGTATATTCCTTGGGTTAATTGCGCAAGACCCGCTCCTGTTTATTTACTCATTCACTCTCCTTTATTTCCATGGCCCAGTTTTATTCCTCTTGTCTACATTGGCAATCATTGTAATGCATTGATGTGCATCCTTTTCTCTGTATGACTGTCAATATATGTTTCTTATTGTTTGTGGACATTAGTTTTCAATTTATGTATCCATCATCAATACTTAATGTTTCACTCAGCCCTGTTTTTAAGATGCATCTATGTATGTCTAATCTGTTCTTCCTTTGTAAATGGATATGTCAGGTACATTTTTGTATTTTCTAAATTTTAGGAAGATATTTTGATTTTTAATATTTGTACCCACCTTCTTGTCCATGTTTTAACTTATACCTTAGTATTACATTTTCTTTCAAGTGACTGTAC
>NW_016107670.1:595853-601224 GCF_001604975.1 Cebus imitator
CAGCTAATGTTTTGTAGTTTTAGTAGAGACGGGGTTTCACCATGTTGACCAGGATGGTCTCGATCTCTTGACCTCGTGATCCACCCACCTCGGCCTCCCAAAGTGCTGGGATTACAAGCGTGAGCCACCGCGCCTGGCCATATCTGCTGTTTTGTACCCTTCAACCTACATCTCCTCATTTCCCCTCCCACCTCCAATGTTTCATTCTCTACCTCAGTCTATTTGAGCCCCTAAGTTATACAGTCTACATATGAGATCATTGAATCTTTTCCTTTCTGTCTGGATTATTTAACTTAGTGTGGTGATCTCCAGGTTCATTCATGTTGTGGCAAATGTGAAGATCTCCTGTTTTTTAAGATTGAATAATATTTTGTTCTGTATAACTATATGTAACTATACCCCCCTGCCCCCCCATCACATTTTAAAATATATTCATCCACTGACGAGCATTTAAGTTGTTTCTATATCTTGGCTATTGTTAATAATGCTACAATGAATGTGACACTGCAGATATATTTTTTTGTTTAGACAGTGTCTAGCTCTGTCGCCAAGGTTGGAGTGCAGTGGTGTGATCTAGGCTCACTGCAACCTCTGCCTCCTGGGCTCAAGTGATTCTCCAGCCTCAACCTCCAGAGTAGCTGGAACTACAAGCATGTGCCTCCACGTCTGGCTAAGTTTTGTATTTTTAGTAGAGACAGGATTTCACCATATTGGTCAGGCTGGTTTTGAACTCCTGACCTGGTGATCCATCCACCTGGGCCTCCCAAAGTGCTGGGATTACAGGTGTGAACCACTGTGCCCAGCCAAGAGTGAAGATATCTTTATGAGGCTGTGATTTCATCTCCTCTGGGTATTTATACAGAAGAAGGATTGCTGTGTCATATGGTAGTCACTTTGTTTCTTTGAGATGGAGTTTCACTCTGTTGTCAAGGCTGGAGTGCAATGGCCTGATCTTGGCTCACTGCAACCTCCACCTCTCTGGTTCAGTGATTCTCCTGCATCAGCCTCCTGAGTAGCTGGGACTACAGGCTTGTGCCACCACACATGGCTAATTTTTGTATTTTTACTAGAGATGAGTTTTCACTGTGTTGGCCAGGCTGGTCTCAAACTCCTGACCTCAGGAGATATGCCTGTCTCAGCCTCCCAAAGTGCTGGGATTTCAGGCATGAGCCGCCATGCCCAGCAGCCAACTTTTTAATTTCTTTAGTAATCTCCATACTGTTTTACATAATGGTTATGCCAGTCTACATTTCCACCAACAGTGTACTAGGGTTCTTTCTTCTCTACACCCTCATCAACATTTGCTATTTATTGTCTTTTTAATAACAGCATTCTTAATGAGTGTGAAGGGATACAGTGGTTTTAATAGGAATTTCTCTTATGATTAATTATATTGAATGCCTTTTAATATATCTGTTAGCATGTCAAAATACTATGGAGAAATACCAGAGTATCTTTTACTCAGTCTCCTCCAGTGATAAGATCTTGCAAAAGTATAGTACAACATCACAACCAGAAAATGGACATTAAATACCAGATGTGGGTAATGGGGGGATGGAGGCAGCAAACCACCTTGCCATGTGTGTACCTGTGCAACAATCCTGCATGATCTGCACATGTACCCCAGAACCTAAAGTACAATAAAAAAAGAAAAAACAAAAAGAAAATGGACATTAATACACTCCATCAATTTCAGATTTCATCAGTTTTATGTGTTCATCTGTGTGTGTGTGTGTGTGTGTGTGTGTGTGTGTGTGTGTGTGTGTTTTGTTATATTCAGTTTTATCATATGCCTAGATTCAAGGGACAGCCACCATAATAATACAGAAGAGTTTCATCAACACAAAAGATCTCTCATGTTGCTTTTTGAAACTTGCCCCCAACCTTCCTCTCCAGTTCATAACCCCTAGTCACCACTATTCTCCACATATGTAATGTTGTCATTTTGAGAATGTTGTATAAGTGGAATCATTCGTTATGTAACCTTTTGGAATCGGTGTGTTAGTCTGTTCTTGCATTGCTATAAAGAAATACCTGAAGCTGGCCGGGCGCGGTGGCTCAAGCCTGTAATCCCAGCACTTTGGGAGGCTGAGGCGGGTGGATCACGAGGTCAAGAGATCGAGACCATCCTGGTCAACATGGTGAAACCCCGTCTCTACTAAAAATACAAAACATTAGCTGGGCATGGTGGCGCATGCCTGTAATCTCAGCTACTCAGGAGGCTGAGGCAGGAGAATTGCCTGAACCCAGGAGGCGGAGGTTGCCGTGAGCTGAGATCGCGCCATTGCACTCCAGCCTGGGTAACAAGAGTGAAACTCCGTCTCAAAAAAAAAAAAAAAAAAAAAAAAAAAACACAAAAAAAAAAAAAAAAAAAAAAAAAAGAAATACCTGAAGCTGAGTAACTTATAAAGCAATAAAGTTTAATTGGCTTACAATTCTGTAGGCTGTACAGGAAGTGTGGTGCCAGGATCTGCTTCTGGTTAGGGTCTCAGGAAGCTTACAATTATGGTAGGCGAAGGGGAAGCAGACATGTCACATTGTGAGAGAAAGACCAAGAAAGAGAGAGAAGAGAGGCCACACACTTTTAAAAAGCAGATCATGTCTAAACTCAGAGCACGAACTCACTCATCACATAAGAGATTCACCTTGGTAATCTAATCGCCTACCACCAGACCCCACCTCCAACATTGAGAATTACATTTCAAAATGAAATTTGAAGGGGACAAACATATAAACCATGTTGGATTTTTTTTTTTCACTCACCATAAGTCTCTAAGGATTCATCCTTGTTGTTGCATATATGAATGGTTTGTTTTATACTCCTGACTATGATATTCCATGGTATAAATGTACCACAGTTGGCCAAATCTTTCTACCTGTTGAAGGACATCTGGCCTGTTTCTAGTTTTTGGTTGTTACAAATAAAGCCGTTATAATCATTCACACACACAGGATTTTGTGTGAACATAAGATTTCATTTCTGTGTAATAATTACCCAGATTATAGGTAGTATGGTAGTTGCTCTAGTTGGTTGTGTATGAAAATTCCAAGCTTTCTAATGTGGGTGTATCATTTACATTCCCACCAGCAATGCATGCATGATCCAGTTTCTTTGCATCTGCATTAGCGTTTGGTTTTGTCACTTTTAAAAACTTAGCCTTTCTGGAAGGTGTGTACTGATAATCTAATTGTGATCTGAGTTTGCATTTGGCCAGGCATGGTGACAAGACACCTGTAATCCCAGCACTTTGGGAGGCCAAGGTGAGTGGATCGCTTGAGCCCAGGAGTTTGAGATGAGCCTGGGCAATGTGGCAAAACCCCATCTATGCGAAAAAACACAAAAATTAGCTGGACATCGTGGTGCACGCCTGTAGTCTCAGCTACTCAGGAGGCTGAGGCAGGAAGATCAATTGAGCCCGGGAGGTCAAGGCTGCAGTAAGCCATGATTATGCACTGCACTCTAGTCTGGGAAACAAAATAAGACCCTCATCTATTATTGATGTTTGGGTCCAATCTTTTGCTGTCACATTAATACAATGAATAGTCTTGTATACACACGTCATTTTAAAAGTATACACTTGTGGATGCACAATAAATTCTCAGAAATGGAATTGCTGAGTTAAAGGCATTTGCATTCACAATTTTGATAGGGACAAGTGGCCCTCCAGAGGGTTGTATTTGTTTAAACTCCTACCAGCAATGTGTGAAAAATCTCGTAGCTTTGTCAGCAGAATTTATTATTACTGTTTTGCATTTTTGCCAATCTAATACAAGGGAAAATAATATCTTAGGATAGTTTTAATTACAGTTATGAGTAAGGTTAAGCAACTCTTCATAAATTTGCAGTTATTTGTACTTCCTTTTCTATGAAGAGTATCTTTATATTTGCCCATTTTTCTACAGGTTTGTTGGTATTTCTCTTTTTGATTCTGTAAACGAAAAATAAAATTCTAAGGCCCACCAGCCATCTGAATGGACCCCTTCTCTCAGCGAAGAGCATTCCAAAGTTAACCCAAAAAACTAGTTCAAGCCATGATAAGAAGGGAGAGCCAGACAAGCCTCATTAGACCCTTTTAGATATAATTCCTTCAGGAATTACTGATAGAAAAACTCTTTAAGTCTGATAAGAAATATTTATAAGGCTGGGTGCAGTGGCTCACACCTGTAATCCCAGCACATTGGGAGGCAGAGGCAGGCAGATTGCTCAGGAGTTCCGGATCAGCCTGGGAAACATGTTGAGGCCCTGGCTCTACAAAAAATGCAAAAATTAGTCAGGCATGGTATCACAGGCCTGTTAGCCAAACTGCTTGGGAGGCTGGGGTGAGGGGATTACTTGAGCCTGGGGAGTTAAGACTGCAGTGAGCCGTGACCATGCCACTACACTTCAGGCTGGGCAACAGATAAAGACCCTGTCTCACAAAAAAATAAAAAGAAATATTTACTATCTATTCTCTGTAAAGCCTGCTACCTGGATGCTTCAAGTGCATGATAAAACCCTGGTCCTCACAACCCCTTATCATAACCCAAACATTCCTTTCTATTGAAAAGAAACCCTTTAAAACAATTGCTGATCAGAAAATCTTTGTGCCTACTACTTGGAAGCCCCTGCTTCTGGCTGTCCTGCCTTTTCAGGCTGAACTAATGTACATCTTCCATGTATTGATTGGTGTCTTATGTCTCCCTAAAAAAGCTGTACACCAAACACCTGAGGCACATGCACTCAGGATCTCCCAAGGGCTGAGTCACAGGTCCTTGATCACCCATATTTGGCTCAGAATAAATCTCCTTGAATATTTCACAAAGTTTGACTTTTTCCATCCACAATTTCTAGGAGTTCTTTAAATATTAGGGAAATAAACTGTTCTTTTGTGATACTAGTTGCCAAGAGGGTCACTTACTTTTTTTGACGTGGCTTACAATGTCTGTCTCTCTACCTCACGAAGAAGCTTTCGTTTGTTTGTATTTATGTACTGGAGTTTAGCAATTAGTCATTTTTGGGGTTTTGTTATTTCTTGTTTATTTCAGCAATGAGCTATTTTTTAATGACTATTAAACATAACTAGTAAGGTCTTCACCACTTTAAAGTTACAAAAGAATTTCTGAATTTCTATAGGTTTTGTTTTTAGAACTTGTATGCTTTCATATTTTACATTTAAATCTTTGATCCACTTGATATTTTCTTGGAGCAAGATGTAAGATACAGTTCCAACTTAATTTTTTTCCAGACATTAACTAGTTATTCTAACACTGTTTACTGAATAATCATTACCAACCCTCCCAGATTTGAGATGCATCACTTGCTGCTGTAAAAATTTGCATGTATTTAGATCTATTTATAGATTTTCTAATCTCTTCTGCAGGTCTATCTTTT